>NW_007729869.1:182718-195208 GCF_000696425.1 Galeopterus variegatus
CCTGGCCCACCCAACCAACCGCCACTTCGTGACCCAACCATCACTGCAGAGGAGCCCCAGGCCCTTGGGGGCCGCCAAGTGGGAGGCCGGAGGCCAGTGCCCCAACCGCCTCTTGGTGGCTGAAGATGGAGCCCCAGGCAGCCTGGAAATGTCAGCAGTCCTTGCCTCCCAAACCGGAGCAGGATCACTTAAAACCGAGTAGCCCTGGCCTGCCGGACAAGCCCGAGCCTGTCAGACCCACCCGGCCAACCGTCTCCGAAGTTCTGGTCACTTCCCGGGGCGAGCGCTTGGAGACAGTGAGGCCGCGCTTCCTGATTGGCCAGCTTCTCCGCCTGGGGCATCCTGGGAGTTACAGTTGCAGGAAAGCCCCTCCCTATCCCCCGGAGCCGGAGAAGGCTCTGGAAGGGCTGCACTGACACATCCTGACTTTTCTGTGCCAGGCACTGTCCTAGGGGCTTCACAGTCCTCGTCTGCATTTAATGTGCAGAGTACAGCGGTGGGGTTAAGGCTAGAGTCTGGACTGAAACTGCTTGGCTTTGAGTCCTGTTCCATCACTTGTTTAGCTGCGTAGATGCAGATGAGCAATGCAAAAGCATTCAGCATCCAAACGTCTTCACCTACCTTATGGAGAAGGTAAATTGATATTTTGAGGGTGAGGTGAGATAATGCATCAGAGGTGCTTGGCAGATGATGCGTGCCCCGTGAATGTTAGCTATTACCATTCCCACACATTTTTACAGATGAGTGGAGAGTGCAGATGAGTTATGTGCAATAGTTTCTTGCCAAGTAGAGAAGCTGGGATTCAAGCCATCGATGTTTGATTCCAAGAGGAATCTCTGCCACTGCAACCTTTGGGACTGGCCCAAAGACTTTTCTTGGTGCCCTCAGGAATTGAGGAACTCAGGCTTCCAGCTTAGGCTTTCTACACAAGCCTTTGACTTATGTAAGTGAGCCTCCCTTGTAACATGCTCCAGCCTCTGAAACCATAGCCTTCCTGACAACCCAGATCACAAGGTCTGTTGGTTAACTTATATCCAATTACCTTCAGTGTAACACTGTAGAATTTGTAGTCTGATGCAGAGCTAGATAGATGGTGAGTGACATAAGAGGACTGAGCTTCATTTCTAACGTAGCTTATGTGACCTGGGAAAAGAGTACCTTCCTTTTTCTGAGCCTCAGTTCCTTCACCCTTTTCCTTGTGACAGGGATGGAGTAAACCAGTATTTCCTAAATTTCACTCATTCTTGGGCCACCACTAATGATTGCTTGCCATAACCATGTGCCAATTGTATTATTATTACCTTCATATTTTAAATTTACTTCCTTTTAAAATTTAAATTTACTTAAAAATCTTTACATCACCAATGTAAATGGAATAAAACCCAAACAGAAGGTAATAGGAAAAATAAAGACAATAAAAATAAGAAAATATTTTAAATTATCTAGATATGCTTGCCTCCCGAAGCAATGGCCTGCAGCCTGATCTTCTTAAAATGGGTTCTTATTAAGTGTTAGAGAAAAGTTGAATACAGTCTAGCACAAACTGAGACCTTCTTCTTGGTGTGATCAGTAGGGTTGAAAGAGTTGGAAAGGGAATAACTACTACTGTGTGAGTACACGTTGTTTAATGCCTGTGTACCACATAAAAACATCCCTCATTTGACTAGTGGGACATGTCCCATGCTTTGCAGAATCCAGGATTAGATGCTCTTTAATTATCCTTTCCATTCTAAGACTCCTTAATTCTCAATGTGCTGTATGTGCCATTCAAATTTCCCGGAGGCAGCCTTTATGAATTAACCCTACCCAACACTGCAGTTTCATACCAGTCTCTCTGCCAATGCTTCCTTCACTTAACATTTTAAATTTGAACATTTGCTAGTGTTTTATTTCTGTTATATGTGCTGAGAATTTTTCATTTAATTCTGAGTGATGAGTAAGGGGGAAAAAAGAGGAGCAGAAGAACAGGGAACAAACATTCTCTGAGCATTCACAGTGTATCATTCATTGTGTTAGGAGTTTTAATCTTCTGAAAATTCTCTCACGTAGCTATCATCTCACCTATATGGAAAAAGAAGCTTAAGCTCACACAGCTTAGTTCCTGCTCAGGAGTCCAAGGCCAAGAAAGAGCAGAACCCATATCCATGTTATCTTTGTGATGCTGGGTCCTTCTATTATTTACTCTGTACCATGTTTTCTCCCGTAGCTATCATCTCACCTATATGGAAAAAGAAGCTTAAGCTCACACAGCTTAGTTCCTGCTCAGGAGTCCAAGGCCAAGAAAGAGCAGAACCCGTATCCATGTTATCTTTGTGATGCTGGGTCCTTCTATTATTTACTCTGTACCATGTTTTCTCCTAGACCAGAATATCATCTGTTATGGGCTGAATTGTGTTCCTCTCAAATTCATTTGTTGAAATCCTACCCCTCTAGTACCTAAGAATGTGACTGTATTTGTAGAGAGGGTCCTTAAAAATGTGATTATATTAAAATGGGGGCAGTAGGGTAGGCCCCAATCCAATGTGACTGGTGTCCTTTCAAGAAGAGGAAATTTAGACACACAGAGAGACATTAGGGGCATCTGAACACAGAGTAAAGACAGTGAAGACACTGTGAGAAGGTGGCCATCTGCAAGCCAAGGAGAGAAGCCTGAGAAGAAACTAAACCTGTCGACACCTTGATCTTAGATTTCCAGAGCTGTAAGATAATATTTCTGTTGTTTGAACCACCCTGTCTATGGTATTTTGTTATAGCAGCCCTAGCAAAGTAATACACCATCTCCTGAAATAGTAAATGAGTACATCATTGGTCCCAAATGTTTTGGGGTTCATAGATCATTGAACCTAAATACACATGCACTCATGCACACACAAATATGGGGTGAGCAACATCTATTTTCTGAATTAAGGACATTAACAATATAAAACAAAACAAAAATAACTAGCATCACTGTTTTATACAAGCAAGGATAATTTAACTTCAAAACAGAAGGAAGAAAATAAAAGGAGGAAGGTAATAATTTCAGAATAGGACTAGGTTAACAAAAAGCTTACTTGTGGCATCCTTTCCTTTTTCCTTCCTTATTTTGATGCTGACCAGTGAAAACTTTGCCTCAGACATGCATGATTCCATGGGTACATTTGGAAACTTCCTGTAGATAATAGCAGGAGGAAATAAGATGTTTAGGTAGACTGAAAAAGTATGTGGGCAAATATAGCATTAAGACTGAGAATTCTCTAAACCAAGTAATGACAGGGTCCAGGGCTGGGTAGGATGTGGTGTCCTATTGTTCCAAGAACATTGAACCTATTTCAGGGTCCCTCAGGTGTTTGCAGGAACTGCCACTGCTCAACTACCTGTTGATTAAGATCCTCCTTACAGATCTCACAGGATTTTTGATAGAATCCAGAGTTTTATGAATAAATTCAAACTACTGTCATTTGGAAAAGATCATCATTCAGCCATTAATTATTCACAAGAAGAATCAACTTTGTGTTTCTTTTAAATAAATGTTGTAAGAGGAAAAAAAGATATAAAAACTCAGAACAAGATAAATTGCAATAACGTAGTTTCCTCCATAAAATTGTCTTGGAGCAATGATGACTACTTATTGCAGTGTTTTCCCTCCTTAAGTAACTATGGATTATGTTTACTTTTTTTGCTAAGAAAACAAAACATTAAAAGCATGATCTGCTACTTAAGGCTTGAGACTGTAATAGTTTAGGCCTTAAAAAAGATCTATCTTCCTTAATAAGTTTGCAAATAGAAGATTTTACTAGAACCTAACACATGCTGCAGTTGTTGATTCTAATGTTAATCAAATAAAGGCGATTAAAGAGCTGGTAAATTCGCCCGTAAAGCGAAAAGCTGTAACAGAACAACAAGGTGATTAAGTGTTTTATGGGGCCGGGTGTGAGTGCCTCAGTTAGTTTTATTACAGATTCTTGACATAAAGTCGTCTTTTCCAAGAAAACAAATTGAGTAAATATCTCGCTTCTAGTCAATCTCAGAACTCCCATTTCCCTCCTCTGTTTGTTCATTATTAATTAAAAGTGCCGGCCTCTGTGTCTAGGGACCGGCTTCCTGCCAGAGCATCAACTCTCTTCTGCTTTGTACAACCCCTGAGTCTTAGTTTGTTTTCTGTCACTTAGAATACCTGAAACTGGGTAATTTACAAAGAAACAAAGTGTATTTCTTACAGTCTGGAGGCCGGGAAGTTAAAGGTCAAGAGGTGCATCCGGTGAGGGCCTTGGTCCTGGTGGGGACTCTGCAGAGTCCCCAGGGGACACAGGCAATCACATGGTGAGGGGGCAAGAGCATGAGCATCCTAATGTGCTCTCTTCTTCTCCTTATGAAGCTACCGGTCTGCTCCCATGATAACCCATGAATCCATTAACACATTAATCCCTGAATGGATTAATTGCCTCTTAAAGGCCCCTCCTTTCAAATACCAAATTGGGGATTAAGCTTCAACATGAGCTTTGGAGGGAACAGACATTCGAACCATATCACCCTGAGTACACAAATTTGGGAGGCAGCAACATGAGCACATCCTTGGATCATTACCTGGGGAGCATGACCAGTGTCTGAAAGATCAAAGAAATTCCCGTGTATCTGAACAACCAACACAAGTACTTTCCCCATGGCCAACCACATAAAAGAAGTAAGCAGCAAGCAGAAGACTTCTTCCTCCCTGGTCTGAAGTGAAAGTTGGATTCCCCGCCCACCATCTTCTTTAAGTGGCTGATATTCTCTTCTCTAGGAGTCATTTTCTTTTATCCCAAGAGAAACATTTCTGAAACACAGGAAGATGTTATTAATAAAAGTCTACATTACTCCTAGGTTAACTGAAGTGTTTTCACTTCTGATTAAGAAATTATTGTTTGGTAACAACATTTCTCTCTGAAATAGGAAGCTACCCAAATAGGATTGCCAGAAAAAATACTGGACACCCAGTTAAATTCAAATTTTGGAGAAAGAACAGATATTTTTTTTAATACAAGTATGTCCTGAATGTTGAATGGTGTACACTTATACTCCAAATTTATTCGTTGTTTATCTGAGATGCAATTTTAACTGAAAATCCTTATTTCCTAAATCTGGCAACCCTCTACCCCAAACACTTAAACACTTGAGCCATGAAAAAAGAAGAGAAAATGGTGTGAAGTTTTGTAGAGTTGGTAGATATGGAAGCCAAGATAATGTTGAAGTTTTCCCATGTGACATACAAAATAATAAAAGAGTTATACTTACTGTGCCAGAATTTGGCTTTTCTCTTTCTTCAGCATCCCTGCAGTGCATGAAAGAAGCTAGGCTTTTGAGAATGCAGATGGACAGAAGCTGACAGTATTCAATATGGCACTGTGTTTTGACAGTTGCTTGCTGTGCCTTTTTATCTGAAAACTCTGTGCTTGGCTTTTAGAAGATGTCTTCATCCAACAAGGCATATTCATGACATAAGTTGTGTTTATTTCCAGAGATCCACCAATCAGAGAATACTCATCTCAGTCCCGAAATAAAATATGTTTCTAATTCTATCATGCCAGCATCCACCCCGCAACAATACTTCCTCTGTTTATTAAAGGCATAGATCCTAATCAAATGCTGTTTCCCTCTGGGCTTTTCCCCGACTCCCACCCTGTGCCCCCATCAGTCACCCATGCAATGAAGAATGAGCATCTTTCTGAAAAGACATATTATATTCATGAAGTAAATTACAATAGAATATAAGTGTGTACTCACCTTTTGTGATGGAAAAATGAATGTACATGTGTATGAAAGCAAGCTTGGAAAAATATACACCAAAATGTTAACCATGAGTATTAACATTTCTGATTATGAGATTTAAGGGTGATCTTATTTCTTTGTATTTATTTATTTAGCCTAGCTGTAACTTAACTGCAACCCTCTTTTCTGTATTTTAATCTTTTCAGGTCATTTCTTAGCATGGTACATCAATCACGTTAAAGCAGAGCTTCTTAAACTTTGCAGTGCACAACAATCACTGTACTTTGGGAGCTTGTGAAAATGCAGATTCTGGGGCCCACCTCAAAGACTAAGTCAGTAAATCTAAGGTGGGGATCCCTGAATCTGCATTTTTAATCTACCCTCCTTCCATTTTAAATTAGGTGGTCTGTGTACCATACTTTGAGGAACACTGACTTAAAGCTTCATTGGGCGTCTTCTACAAGACATAAATACGTAACCACAGTTGAAACTTATTTTGGCTACTGATGCCAGAATTCGGTAGGGTTTTTTCCACTTAAATATTTATATAACTTTAGTCATATGTAAGATCCACTTAATTAGAGAGGAAAATGTTTGGGTTGGAAAGACTCCACTGACACAGCAGCAAACAGGCTTACAATGTCTGCTTCCTTCTCTGAGATGGGAGGAAGGAGATTGGTATCTCAGCTTCCAAGTTATTTCTAATTTAAGTCTTTATTTTGTCTGTTTCCTAGCCTTTTTTGTTTTGATCTCCAATTTCACTTGTCATCATAATGGAAAGTCTAGTGCTAAGGTCTGAGATGTTATATGATTTTTGAAATATTTATGTTTTTATATGTAAATTTTTGTACTCAAAACTCTCTCTGCTTCTACTTCTGCTGCCATTCCCTGGTAAGGACACCACCACCTCTGCTACTCTTGCCCCCACAACCCACTCTATGCACTACAGTGGGATGAGCTTTTTAAAATGTAAATTAGATCGTGTTCTTCTCCTGCTTAAAACCCTCCAGTGGTTTCCTGTAGCACTTGGAATCAACACTAAACTCCTGACCCTGGTCTGTAAGGCCCCACAGCTCCAGTCTCCTTTTCCTCTACTCTTCTTCCAGTCCAAGTACATGCCAACAATTGTTATGCGGTTGTTTCCTTCTGAGCCTCCCAGATTGGCTCCTTTTTATGCTTTAGGGTTCAGAGAGACTTTCTCTAATGTCACCCCACCCTGTATCCCAGCCCCTTCTTTGTTCTATACAACACGATATAACCTGTAATGTTTTTATTTATGTTTCTGTTTACTTTTTGGTTTTGTTTTTGGCCTGTCTTTTTCACTATAATATACCTCTTTTAAGGGCAAGAACTCATTGTCTTTTTCACTATTATCTACCCTGTGCCTAGCACAATTCCTGGCACTCAGCAGGTGCTCAATATATCTTTGTTCAGTAGCTGACTGAATGGATTTGGCCCCTGCTATAGGTGCATGCTGGACAGTGAGAGAAACCAAGATGAGAATTACCCCCTGGAACCTCACTGGGTTCTCAGCAAAGCTCTGCCAGCTGAAGTCACACCTTCATGGCTTCTAAGCCCTTGGAAAGAGGGACATCCCCCATGGTGGCTAGGGAGAAAGTGGATGAGTCACAGCAATCTAAACACAGCAACCTAAACTAAGGGTATTCCTCCTTCATTCCGTCTGCTTTCTGATTCTGGAGCACACACCAAAGATCTGATACAGCAATGAAAAGTAGACTGACAGCTGTCCGAGAAGGCCACAACAGGTTTAAAAGCTTCAAAACAGCCTCCTGTGGGAAGGATTACGAAACTCTGGTCTCTGATAAAAGAACTATCTAGGCTGTGAGGCTGTCCGAGAAGGCCACAACAGGTTTAAAAGCTTCAAAAGAGCCTCCTGTGGGAAGGATTACGAAACTCTGGTCTCTGATAAAAGAACTATCTAGGCTGTGAATCATCATTTGAATAAAAATCAAATGACTTGGGATCTGTCCAAAATGAAGGATGTTTTAATACTTTGTGTGTAAAAACACTGATAGTTTGCTTCTTTTTTATTAAACAGATTTTATTATTTTTCAGAATCTTGTCAGCATAATCATTTTATGGGAGGATGAAATATTCAGCCCTGCCACTGCAGGAGTTCTTTCACAGCAATTACCTTGTGGCATTTTTGCTGTAATTAGGTTTTCGCCTAGGATTTTTCCCCGGGTCTGGATAATAAATGAAATATGACCAGAATTTAAATTTGTCAATTACAAGCAAGCATAGTGCGTAAACACACAACAGAGGCATGAATTCCAAACCACAGGCTGTTGCTGGGGGGCAGATCCTCTGAAAATTAAAATGGAAATAAAACTACTGACTGGCAAGCAAAAAGTGGCCCCCAAAGAAAGCAAATCTCTCCTAACACTCATGCACGATTCTGCCCAACAGGGAAAGCCTCTTGATTACAAATTATTTGGTGTGAAAGTGACAACTCAAGGAGCAGGCAGTGCATTTGCATTAAGATATTTACACAGGGCTCTGATCTCCTACCTTATGAATTCCTGTTTCTTAAGGCCAAATCAAAAGATTTTTAGACACGGTGGGCCAGAGTCCCATTGCTTTATGCACCCTGGTCATGGGTGGTCTCTCTGAGATGCTCAAGGATTGACAGAGACAGGGTCTGCTGTCTCTCAGCAGCTGCCATTTTTTTTTCTACTGACCTGACTTCAATAATTGCTCCTGGGGGGCCCTCTGCTGACCATCTCTTGTAAGAGAGCAAAATCTTAGGAGTCCACACTGTTGGAGATTTTGGTAAATCATCTGTTTCATTAAGATAACCCCCAAGGGCCGGCCCGGTGGCGCACTCGGTAGAGTGGCAGCGCTCCTGCCGAGGGTTCAGATCCCATATAGAGACCGGTCCGCTCACTGGTTGAGCGCGGTGCAGGCATGACACCGAGGGTTGCGATCCCATTGCCGGTCACGAAAAAAGACAAAAAGGAAAAAAAAAAAAAGATAACCCCCAAACAAAAGCAAAGTTTTTGAACTTTCATTCCTAAGAAGTCCTAGGCAAGGAAACAGAAACTCATATTTTTGTAAACTTATGGAGTTCTATGCATTTATTCATGTAATGAATCTTCTCTGAGTATCTCTTCTGCATCAGACACTGTGCTGTGTTTTAGATGTATAGTGGTGAGCCCAAACCAACAGGTCTCTTGTTACCATGAAACTCATGGTCTGCAGCAGGAGACAGATGGCAATCCACAGATCACAAAAATACATATTAAGTAACAATTTAATTAGACACTATCAAGGAAGGAAGCATGTCATGGTGGGAGTTACAACATGGCTGGGGCAACTTTTACGGGGTAGTCCCTAAGGAAGGGACATTCAGGCTGAGAGAAAAGGAGAGAAGAGTATGCCAGGAAGAGGAACCAGTGTGCTCAAGGGCCCTGGGTTAGGAGGCCTCATGGCAGATGAGAGAGCGTGAAAGAATGTCAGAGAGGCTGGAGTGCAGGGAGAGAGGAGGAGCCCAGGGCAAGGTGAGACTGGAAAGAGGGCAGGGGTCAGACCATGCTAGGACCATGGAGCTTGTGGTCTCTCTCATGACACCTGTAGGAAGCCACTAAGGGGTCTTAAGCAAGTGGGGAATGGGAATAGAGGTGGTTGATATTTGTGGTTTGAAAGGATGACCCTGGCTTCATGATGGTGAACAGATTTGAAGGGGGAAAGAATAAACAAAAGGAGTCCAGGTCAGAGTATATTGCAGGAGTCCAAGCAAAAGATGGCAGTGCCTTGTTTAAAATGGTCACAGAGATGGAAATAAGATTAGAGAAATGTTTAGGAGGTAGAGTCAACATGGACTTGGTGATGGAAGGGCGGGGATGTCAGCATAGCCTACGATATCTCATTTAACTGTTAGAGTCTTGAAAAATATTATACCAGAGGAAATTGAGACTCAAAGAGGCTTAGTGTTGGGCTCAAGATCATTCGGCTGGGAAGTGGCTGGGCCATATGTGTTCTCCTCCTCCATATTGTTTCTGAGGTTGCACAGGGCACTGACTTAGAATCTCATCTCCCCTGCATCCTCCCAAGATATTCCCTCCATTCCTAAGGCCACCCCAAAGTGTCTGCTGGATCTGTTTCCCAGTCTGTCTCTCCTGCTAGATTGAGCTTGTGAGCTTGTTGGGGCCTGCGGTTGGTCCTTATTTGCTTCTTTTGTGTCAGTATTTAGTTCAGTGCCTGACTCAGAGTGAGCCAGGGGTCGTTTGCTGAGTGAATAAGAAACTTCCACCAGTCTCCTACAAAAGGGAACCTGTGGGAGGGCAAAGTGTGTTTACAACATTCTCATTGGCCTAATTCTCTCTTGCACCAGGACTACAGTTCTGGGGTTTTGGTGGAATGTTCAAAAAGAACTTTCAAGAAGAAATTAGAAATTTCTAGCAGCCTAGTGTGGCTAAAAGAATACAGTCTTCGGGATCATGTGGCTCTGAATTTAAATCCTAGCTCCTCAGTTTATAAACTGTGCATCCTAGGGTTACTTATCCTAAGTCTTCAATGTCCTGATGTGTAAAATGAGGATAATTAGAATATTTACCTAATAGGGCTGTTGTGAGGATTGCATTTACTATCTGTGCAAAGGGCTTGGCAGAATAATACTGTAAATCCCCTATTTTTATAGAAAAGAAGGCTAAGAATTTTCATGGCTAGCCAAGGAAGTGGTTACATGGGAATTTCTCTTTGCTTGGCTTTAAATTTCCTGTCACTTACTGATTCCTCTTCCTGTGGTTTATTCTAGAATGAGGAAAGAGGAAGTTGGCTCTCTGGGGGTCCCAACAAGCTGACAGATATCCCCTAAGGCAGCTTTCAACAGAGAGCTCTTTATTATTATTATTCTTATTCTTTGTGATTCACAGTGTGCATCTACAGGCCTCTGGGCACAATCATGGAACAGGAATGGAATTAATAAGTCAGATCTGTTTCCTGCTTAATTCATGGCTCTGACAAAATTAAAAATGGAGACAGGTGGAAATGCCTAAGCAAACAAAGTGTCCCAAAGCCTAGATTCTCAGGTGCATAGGGCTGTGGGCAGAACACTACACAGCCAAACTGTGGCTGGTGAAGACAGAACATTTAGATGGAGCAAAGGATCCTTACTTCCCAGAAAGCCACAAATCCTTTCAGCCCAAATCTGTTTGCTTTAAGGATTCCAGGCCCCTGGGATCATATGTGCATGGGTTCAAATCCCAGCTGCACTGCCTATTTCTGTAAGCTTGAGCAAGAGGCTGGAGGCCACACAGGTGGTTATTTGCAGAGCTGGATTCAGATGCAAGTCTGACCTCAAGCCTGTGGTTTTCAACCATTATATATTACTTATGAACATAGTAAGGCATATTACAGTTGCTTATATATTTACTACACAACTATGAATTCCTTCAAATGAATGCCTAGTATTCAGAAGGAGCTCAATAAATGCATGCTGAAAGTTTTGCTTAGATTTTTTTTCTTCCAGAAATTCCCCTGCTCCCTCAATTCTTACCCACAAAATAATTATATCAATCACTGGAAGAAGTATTTTAGAGAAATTCATCTTAAGATATTCATGAATTACCAAATTCACAATACTACGCATCATACTGGCTGTCTCTCAAATCTCATTTTCCTCCCAAGTCATGAGATCCCTGGATAAACCCTCACAGTACACAGTGACAACTGACTTTTTCCTCATTACCCAATGTCTGCTTTTCACAAAGAAACAGGGTTTTGATCTCCTTAGTTGCTCCATCTGTGTTGCAGAGGTGAGCAGGGATGAAACGGGGGAGTCGGCAGTACAGGGCTCCCTTCCTCCATTCTAAGGACAGCAGGATCCAAATTCTCCCCTCAGGAAGGTGTCAACTGGCCCTGTGTCATTTGTTAACCTTTGGGGTGCTTTCCCATGGTCAAACCAGCCAACGCTAGGGAGCCACAGTGTTGTAAAGCCCCTATGGGCCATCCTTCCACCAACAAAAACACCCTGTAGGGTTATGAGACTACGCCCGTTGTCAGGTTGAGGCAATAGCTATGATAATTGTCTGGTTAGGATGACTGTATTGTTAAAGCAATTCATAACTAAAGCCAAAATGTTTCATTATTTTAGTTATATTAAGTTTTCCATTTGTATTGTCAGGGCTAGGGCTCAGACCCTTCAAACCCGTTGTACAGACTGGGTCACCAGACCCCTCACATGCCAGGCTGGGTCNAGACTCCTCACACACAGGTCCATGTTAGGCAATTGGGAAAGATCCCGGGAGCCATTGGCAGACAACACGAGCTCAGTCTTTAGTCCTCAGCTTCCTCAGCAGCAGTAGCAGTAGCAGCAACAGCAGTGACCTCTCGGGACATCCCAGGGGCACTGGCAACAACAGCCTTCAGCAGCAGTAGTGACCTCCCTGTGGCTCAGAGCCACTTGCCCTTTATACGTAAGTCCATAACCCAGGACACCTGGGCATACATATGCAATTACATTAGTCAATAGCCAAAATACTTGGGCGCACGTTCAGACTCTTGCGGAGCATTTACATCAAATGCTCCGCAAGATTCTGAACATCTGAGGGGCCCTGACATTTTTTTATATTTTTCATACACACGCTGTCCATACTTCCAGGCTTATGTCTTATCATAATGATTTTTATTTTTAATGTAATGTTTTCCTAGTTACAAAGCCAAAATCATCATGGAAGACTCAGAAAAGCACCCAAAAGAAAAACTAAAAATCACCTGTGATGTCTCCACTTAGGGAATATAA
>NW_007729869.1:195425-195908 GCF_000696425.1 Galeopterus variegatus
TAAGTCATTTGTTGCTATAGCAATGCTTGGCGCTGGAGCTCAATAAACTACCATCCTGACTCCAGCCTCCAAACACAAGCCTCCATTATCTCCCTCAGACTCCCTCAGAGCTCTTCAGGGGAGCTCATTTTGCCAAAGCTATTCATTTAAATTAGCAGCTTCCCTTCTTAATCTCTGGAATTCCTTGTGCTTCAGTACCAAGTCGTGCCAGGGGGCTGAAAAAGCAGTTAGGGCAGTAAATTGCGATGCTGAGTGTTGGAGTCAGCACTCCTTTGGTTGGTGATCTTTTGGGGATCTGAGGTAAACACATGTTCTTCTTTTCTGGTGCTCTCTTTGCTGTAGCCACAGTCTGCCACCTTGGATGCCTGTTACCTAGGACAAAGCAGGTTAGGTTAGGGGCTGATGGGTGCAATCCTATTATAGTGAAAATGATGGCAACATGATATTTAACTGACCCCAGGTAACTTTGTGGAACCAAAAGTA
>NW_007729869.1:197308-199387 GCF_000696425.1 Galeopterus variegatus
CCTTGAAGAGCATGTGTTAATATGGGATGACTATGGAGTCTTGAGCCATTTCTGCTATGGGCCTGGCCATCTCACCTCTGTAACCTGACTTTGCCAAGCCTTACATCCAGAGAAATCCATCCTGGAAATGAAGTGTCTGAGGATGGGCCCTGGGGAAGAAGGGTGTCTCTGAGGTTGGGTTTTATTTGTTACTCCTGCTCCTTCCCTGCTGGGTCGCTCTGGTTGGCCTTGTCTCTTCCAAGGGTCACTGTCCTGTCAAGCAGGGCTCTCCAGTGACCTCTTGTTCTAGGTTTTGGCAACTGTTTTCTCCCCCGACCCCTCCAGCCCTAAGGGTAGAAATGGTACCCCACTGTTATTAGCCCCAGGAGTACTGCCCCATAACTCTCTACTGTGTCCAGCGTTGCCCAAACCATGGTAAACTGTATCTTTAATAAAAGATAGTGTGAGTGTGAGTGTGTCCTCTGTTTCCTGCTGGGACACTGACTGATGCACTCCTCCAGTTATTCTATGACTTATCACCCATTAATTTCCTTCCCAGTAGTTACCATAACCAGTAATTGCTTCATTTGTTATGTATTTGCTTTTGTATTGTCTTTCTGTCCTCTAGAATATGAGCTTCAAGAGGACTGGGACTGTGATGATTTATTATCAAACGTTTTCCCCAAAGTCAGGATGTCCATCTTCACAGCCCAGCTGTAACAGTTTGCAGTAAGGCCTATATAATGACTGGTTGAAGTGGAATGTAATGTTGGAGGCTGCCTCAGTTGAATGGTCCCTTCCATGACTTCTTTCAGGATGAGAGCAAAGGTTGTATTTCAGATCTACAGCTGGCCCTGGCTGCTATTTCCTTTCCCGGATGCATCCCAGATAATTCCCACCGTGATGATGCTGACCATTAGGATCACAATGATCACTTTGCTGAGGTCACATTCATTTCATCCAACAATTTGTGTCCCCTTAGTATGTGGGCTGATGGTGCTGTGGGGCTGTGGCCTGTATCTGCTATAGAGGGAAACCCACCATTTTCAGATGGATGCTCCCTGCCTGGCTGAGCATTTTTTAAGGAATCAAGTGACATCCACTTGCTTGACAAAAGAGATGAAAACCCCACCAATGAATTTATCCTGGTAAATGATCAAAGGCCATTCGAGAGCAGCTGCAGGGTCTTCCATTTATTTGGTGCTAAGAGAGGACTTGGACATTTTATACACATCAAGAACCAGTAATCTTAACATCCGTAGTCCCAGAGATACATCTGGCTGCCTTCCAAGGATAGTCTCACCTCCACTTCACAGATCAAAGCATTAAATCCCTCATTTGCTTGAGATATCGACAACATGAATCTTGAGAGGTCAGGGTCTGGATTCTGATAAACTTGGGTTCAAATTCTGGTTTCTCTACTTACTAACTCTGAGACTCTGGACAACTCACTTAACTTTCCTGAACCTCAGCTTTTTCATTTATAAAATGGGATCATTGTGAGGATTCGACTGAATGACATAATGCAGGTAAAGCACTGAGCACATGCTTGATGAATGGTAACTCCGATGATTTTAAGGATATGTTGGATTTTCCATGTGCCAAGTCTGCTTGGTACTTTTAAAATAATCCAGTGTCCTAGCCACTTACCTTTACACCCTTTTAAAAATCATCTTTCCTTGGAGTATCAGTGTTTTCCTAATGCAGCCATTTAGATTGTGTTTTATTTCCACTTCAACCAAAATTTTAAAAGGCTTGCTGGTCATTGCTTTTTATCTCCTGATGGTCCAACTGAGAAAAATGCTTTAGTGATATTAAATAGTCCCCCCACCCCGCAGTTTTGCCTGGTCCTCCCTGATGCTCTTTAACCACCCGTACCTCACTCACCAGGTCTGTTGTGTCTTATTTCACCAGTGTGGCAGCAGGGCTGATGCCAGGAGCACATGAGCTGGTGCAGAGAAGCATAGGGTTGGGGCCGGACAGGTCTGTGTTGGAATCCTGCATCTACTATTTGCTTAGCTGAGTGAATTTGGGTGCCCTATCTCATTGCCCTGAGCCTCAGTTTCCTCATTTGTGAATATAGTCTGACAAACATTTGGG
>NW_007729869.1:200260-202151 GCF_000696425.1 Galeopterus variegatus
TCCTTCCTTCCTTCCTTCCTTCCTTCCTTCCTTCCTTCCTTCCTTCCTTCCTTTTTCTTTCCTTTGGAAATAAATGTGCTTAGGTTGGCAATAAGATGAGTAAAATGGGGCAATTTATGCAGGTGAACTGCCCCTGGTTGTTTTTACAACATTCAGAAGGGAGCGATAACCCTGGAAGTTCCTTCTGAGATTTAGGGCCTGCTCAGTACAGTTTTCATTGCTCAGCTCTCCATCATAGCCAAAAAAGCCCTCCAAGACCCGAGCTTACCTGCTAACCTCACCTCTCACCTCTCCAGCCCACCTAGCCAACAGTCTGCTATTCCCCAAACATACCACATGGCTTCACATGGCTCTGCCCTCGCTTCAATGCCCTCCTCATCTGCTCTTTTCCCCTTGTCCCCTGGCTGAATGCCACTTATTCTTCCAGACACAGATATAGTGGATCACTGGGGCTCTAAATCTTTGAGCTTCTCAAAGTGTGGCCCTTGACAGGTGCTAGTTTGCAAACCATCTCCACAATAAAAACAGTAAAGTAATAGCAGTTTGACTGAGTATGTCTGTTGAATCAGGTAATCATAAATTTGTGCTATTCGTTTTTATATCTTTGATTTTTCATTTTGTTTTTCTACTACTTCATTTCTATTATATTGTTGAGAAATTTGAATATAGTGCATATAAGCACTTAGCACAATACATGGATCATAATGTTTGATAATCAATAATTGTTATTACCATTAATAATAATATATAACATGGGATTCCCCAGTTCTTCGCATTTGAAATAAATTGAATAAATAAAGCCAATGAACAGTGGTCTGACTGGGCTTCTTTTCAGAGACATAGTGAGTGTAAATAAAATCTCTGCCAACTCCAGGCACAGCTCAGTAATCATCTATAAAGCACGTGTATATATGGTCAGGAGTGACAGCGGGGGGCGCTGCTTCCTTAATAAAGAGACGGCTGACTTGGCTCAGCAGCTGTGATCGGGCATTTGAGAACTGAGTTCAGTGGGAGGTTTGAGGAGCAGTGAATTTCTTGAGGCAGGGACTGTGAAGGTTCTGACTGACACTGCCAAGTCTGGAGTCCTGAACATCAGCCTCTTTTGTCTTCTTAGGGCCTTGTGACTGTGGGCTAGTCACCCCCTCTCTTTCGTTACAACCTAAAGGACTCTGCTGATGATTATGGATGAAAAGGGAGAGAAGCAGGGGAACAGGACCCTAATCCCTCAAGGGGCCCTTCCCACTGTATTTTGGTGATGCTCCTCTCATCAGACTGTACAGCGGGGAGGGAGGGAGGAGCACAGAAGCCTACTTTAGGGCTGCCTTTTTCTAATTCCTCTGCCTAGAGGTCTATTTTTTTTTCTTTAATATTCACAAAGGCCCCCTATAAGCTAGCAGCAGCCTTTTAAAGCACATCTGGTATTCAACGGAGTGACTTCCTTTCTCAGATGGAGACGTTTTCCTGTTTCCTACAAAGCTTAGCCTTAGTCCTGCCCCCTGACTCTTTTTATTTTTATTTTTTGGTCATTCTTGAAATTAAAGAGAAACCTTTATTTTTGACAAAACTGCCTAGAAGAGATGGTTCGTTGATCCATTGTGAATGAATCTCTTATCACATACAGCACCAAAATATATATTTAAAAACTTAAAAACCACACAGCCCCTCCCCTCACACACAGATCCTCTCCCCTCTCAGATCCACACAACCCAGACCAAAGGGAAAAAGAAATCAAACTCAATACCGTCACACAAAAGTCATCTCTGAAACAGTACCCAAGAAATTCGGTAGAGAGTACGCAGGATCTCTTTGTATTATTTCTTCCACCTGCATGTGAATTGACAACTATCTCAAAAGTTTAATCAAAAATATTTTTCTGAGTTATCAGGAAAAT
>NW_007729869.1:202252-204067 GCF_000696425.1 Galeopterus variegatus
GTGAATTGACAACTATCTCAAAAGTTTAATCAAAAATATTTTTCTGAGTTATCAGGAAAATGAGACAAAACAAAACAAAAGTCATCTCTGAATTAGGATTTATAAATTTATATATATTTTTTTCTTATGAAAAAACTAACAAAAAATACCAGACAAAAAACCGAGGTTGGAAAAACCAAGGAAGAGTTTGTAGATGAAGTCCTGACAAGACCTAGGAGAATTAAGAAAATGTGCTGTTTGCCTATGTGATAACAGAAAGCCAAATAATGATCAGTCCTTTTCATACACTTTGAGTGGGTGGCCTTCAGGTTGTCTGATATTCCCTAACGATGTGGCACTCCGTGGCAGACTAAATCCTCCATAGCCAAGAATTCCAAGAGCACTGGAGGAGTAACCTGCTGCCTGTCTAATAAAAAAGGTACTGCGGCGCACAGTCGGCATCAGACTTCCAAAGAGAAGATGTCTTTCATTGCGAGTTTTCCGGTGCTTAAAAGGGCCATATTTTCCCTTTAAGAAAGATGCCAGGTCAAAAAAAAAGTACAAGGGGAGAAGAAGAGTTCTCTTCTGCAGTAAAAATCTAGTTGCAAACTGATGGAAGCGAGTCCTGTGCTGCAAGGACAGTGCTGGGTCTGCCTGCACAGTCTCTGCTTGGGCTCCTCAATCACAACCTTGCTGAGAGGTCTGTCATTTTGGGATATTTTACTTTCTTCTGGCCCAGCTCATTCTGAGCCCAAAGCAGTAGTTTCAGTAACTTTGCAAGCTTGGGTGTTGGCTCACAGTTTTCATAACCTAGGACAGTCTGGTTAACTTCACTCCATACCTTCTTCCTCTGCATCATGTGGAGGAGGTCTCCAAAGGGCGACTCTTGAGGGCTGTCAAAGGCCAGCGGGGCCAGTGTGCACTCCATATCTGTGAGGCATTCTCTGCTCTCCCCACCCTTCTCTGCCATCTGTGTCTGGGCAAACTCCAGCGCTGCCTCTGTCTCTTGCTGGTGGATTGGCTCAATCAAATGGTGTTGCTGCAAATGAAAGTGAAGATACCAATTTTTGTCCAAGAGCTCTGGATGGAGGCTGTTGATCAACCTGACAGCCTCCTGCATTTGACCTTTCAGTATCATCTCCCGAATCTTGATTTTCTCATCAAGTGTTTCAAGATCCATGCTAGGTTCAATCCCAGATTCCATTTGAAACTTCTCTGCTGCTTCCTTAAAACCTTCTGTAAGCAGGTAGTTCATGATGAGTAGATTCATATCTGCTCATTGGACATGTATTAACAACTTGGAGGAAGACAAGAAGGCTCGTTTATCAGACCCAGTGAAGAACAATATCTGGTCATCCCTCTCTGATCTCAACATCCAGGTCACCTCTTCCAGAAGCCTTCCCAGGCCCTATAGTCTGGTTTTGGTGCCACTGTGGGTGCTCAGCACTGCCCTTCTCCTCTCCCATCACACTCAGCCCACTGTGTTATTGTCAGCTGTTTACCTGCCTGTTTCTTCCATTGGACTATGCCGTAGATCCTCAAGGACAGAGACCACGTCATTCATTTCTGTGCCCTCAGCACAGGGCTTGGCTCAGAACGGGTGCTCAGGAAATGTGTGTTGAATGAATAAATGAGTGAATAAAAACAAGGCTTGAGAAAATAGCTAATGTGCTGAAAAATAAATAAGATCTAAAAAAAATGATACTTAATCACAGTAGTTGTTGAAACAAACAAGATAAAGCTTATTTAGATTAAGTGCAAAGCCCTGCTCCCAGTCTTTTTTTTTTTTTTTCCTTTTTGTCTTTTTTCGTGACCAGTAACAGGATCGCAACCCTC
>NW_007729869.1:204545-206584 GCF_000696425.1 Galeopterus variegatus
CTCAACCAGTGAGCGGACCGGTCTCTATATGGGATCTGAACCCTCGGCGGGAGCGCTGCTGTGCTCCCAAGCGCCGCACTCTACTGAGTGCGCCACCGGGCCGGCCCTCTATATATCTTTTTAAAAGATAATGCCTTTATTTTATTATGAAAAAACTAAAAGTATACAGAAGTAGATTAGTGTAATAAACTTCCATATACTCATTATCCGACTTCAACAGTGATCAATTCATGGGCGATCTTATTTTATCTATATATTCTCTTCATCTCTTTCACATATTATTTTAAAACAAGTTCTAGACATTTAAATTCATCTGCAAATATTTATGATTCTCCAAAAGATAAGGAGTCTTAAAATTAAAAATTCATATAAAAAAATAAAATTGGACTCCAACCTCACGCCATATACAAAATTTACTCAAAATGAACGAATAACCCAAATGTAAGATCTAATACTATGAAAGTCTTAGAAGAAAATGTAGGGGTGAATCTCCATGACATTGGGCTTGGATACGGATTATTAGATATAACACCAAAAGCATGATAAAAAAAGAAAAAATAGATAAATTAAGAAATAGATAAAAACTTTCGTGCCTCAAAGGACATTATCAGGAAAATACAAAGACAACTTATAGAACGGGAGAAACTATTTGCATATCCTATATCTGATAAGGGCCTAGTATCCAAATTATATAAAGAACTCTTACAATTTAATAAAAAGACAAACAACTCAATCAAAAAAAGAAATGGGCAAAGGACTTAAACAGATGTTTATCTAAAGAAGATATGAAAATAGCCATCAAGCACATGAAAAGATTCTCATCATTAGTCATTAGAGAAATTCAAATCAAAACTACATTGAGGTTCCACTTCACACTCACTAGGTTGGTTATATGAAACATTAAGTGTTGGCTAGTATGTGGAGAAATTGGAACTTTGGTGCATTGTTGGTGGGAATGTAAAACAGTGCAGTGCTGTGGACAACAGTTTGGTGGTTCCTCAAAAAGTTCAATGAAGAATTATCCAGCAATTCCACTTCTGGGCATATCTAAAACAATTGAAAATGTGACTAAAACGAGTACACGTGCATACATATTCATCACAGCAATTTTTACAATGGCTAAAAGATGGGAACAGCCCAAATGTCCATTAACAACTGAATAGATAAACAAAATGTGGAATATGCATACAATGGAATATTGCTCAGTCATATAAAGGAATGANGTCATGTATTATATGCTTCGCTTATATAAATATCCAGAATAGTTAAATCCATAGAAACAGAATGCAGATTGGTGGTTTCCAGGGGAAATGGGAAAATGGGAATCAAAAGCATAATGGGTATACGCTTTCCTTTTGGGGAGATGAAAATGTTTTGAAACTAGATAGAGGCAGTGTTTGCACAACAGTGTGAATGTACTAAATGCCACTTAATTATTTACTTTAAAATGGTTAATTTTATGTTATGTGAATTTTACCTCAATTGAAATAAAACCCTGATACCCTCTCCATATCTAAAAAGTTGACATTAATTCCTTTAATATCAAATATCCAGTCAGTGTGCAAATTTTCCTGTCTTTATAAAAACAACAAAAACCAGATTACTTCAGTCAAGATCCATATAAGGTTTATATATTCTGAATGTTTGATATATTTTTGTCTCTTTTAATGTACATGTTCTTCCTCTGTCTGTCTGTCTTTCTCCCTTCTAATTTCTTTGAATAGAAGAAACTGGGTCATTTGTCTTATAGATTCCTAACTTTGCTCTCTGTATCTCTTTGGTGGTATCTGACACATTCCTTTGTCCCCTGCATTTTCTGTAATTTGATGATTAGATCTAGGAGCTTGACAAGATTCTGTGTTTTTGTGCTTTTGAAGGGATAAGACTACTTCACAGGCATGTAATGCCTGACTGTCTCTCTTTGATGACACAAGAGGACATGGATGATCATTGACGAGATCCATGAATTCATTGGAGGTGTTCAAAATGGTGATATTCTACAATTCCCTCTGCATTTATTAGCTGGAATCCTCCCATAC
>NW_007729869.1:206991-213562 GCF_000696425.1 Galeopterus variegatus
TGTTCAAAATGGTGATATTCTACAATTCCCTCTGCATTTATTAGCTGGAATCCTCCCATACGAAGAATCGTCACCTATCTAAGTATCTGATAACATGGATGAACAGTTCATATAGGAAGGGCAGGATAAATGCCCAATTTCTCCCCTCCTCCCATTATTAACTAGTTTTGAAAATAAAGATTCCCTAGAATCTTCCAAAAGTGATCATTTTTAGTATCATTTATAAACTCATGGATTTAAACATACTTGATGTTTTTCAGTCCTCTGCACATATTATCTTTATTGATGCTCACATTGTCCCATTTGGGGCCAGTAGGAGCCTCTTCAAATCATTTTGCAGGTCCTTTTGTCACAGCCCTGACAGTCCTTGATGGCTCCCTCCTTGTCTGGTGTGACAAGAGGGTACATTTCCAGCCCTAGACCTGAAATCAGCCATTTTTCCCAGGGAGACCTGGTTAATGGCATTTAGAGGCTTTGACCTGGAAAGACCCCTTTTGAAAAGAGAAGCCTATTATCATTATCATTTGTCAAAATTTAGCAATCATTCCTTAATATATGAATCCCATTTCGAATAATATCCTTTGATGTAAAATTTTCAAGGCAGTTTTATCTAACTTGGCTTTTGTACTCTATTATCATAATCTAATATTCAAAATCTGTCATGTGAGGCACTAATACTAAAAATGCGTGCCAGTCACCATGCTAGAGGCTTTACATAGTTAGCTCACGCACTTCATGCTTGCAGTATACCACAGGTAGGGAATTATTCCCATTTCATAGACAGGGAAACTGAGGCACTGAGAGATGAAATTACTTGCTTATGTATAGACGCTCATACAGAATGATGTCAGTCACTTAGCTCTGGGCCACGTGCTCTTTATTCTGCAGTATATGAAGAACAGGGCATATTTGGAAGTTAAGATATGCAAATATGTTTTGAGATCTTTAAAGCACCATGTAAATGTATGGTATTTGTTGTTGGTTATTATCGTGAGTACTGCTATCTATTCTATATCTGAACAACCCCTAATAAAATAAAGTACCTTAGGCTGTGATGTAACTGGCTTATCTTTTTAAAAAGTATTATTAGTATTCGAAATAACAAAATTTCACCTCTTACCCTAAAGAAAAGCCTGTGTTTATTTTTGTCTTCTTTATAGAGGACTTGAAAGTCAAGGATCTTCATGGAATCAATTTTAGGGATTTGTCAGAGAGGGTAGCAAACTGTTTATCAAATTTTCATTGATTTCTCCCCCGTAGGAATTGCCCACTACACAGACAGAACAAAAAGGATTTTCTTTCTCCATCCTTCCTGCCCTCCTGAACAGATACCTCTGCAATAAAAATGCAGAAATAAATACACACATCCATGGTCCCTAAGGCTCTGAGATTACAATCTATAATTTTCTCTCTTGTATGAGTTGGCCTCAAAGTCCTATCATTTACTTTATTTAACAAACACTTAATGTGAGGAACTCTTGTAAGAATTTTACAAATACTCATTTAATCCTCTTATGAATCCCTCTAAGGTAGATACTATCATTAGCCCCATTTTACAGATGAAGAAACTGAGGCATAGAAAGGTGAAGTAATTTGCTAGTAAGCTCTGAGCTGGGATCTGAAGTCTGTGTGTCTGATCACTATGCTGCATTGCCTCTCCATCATGTACCTCTCCAGCTGCAACATTCATGCCTGAATGTAGCTGGGACCCCTTTTTCTATTGGTAAAGATGCCTGAAAAAAAAAAATACTCTCAAGACCCAAGAATTACCTTGCCTGATTCAAGGTTTCAGACCAGATGTAACAGAACACACCTGTCTTATTCTGTACACTAGGGGACCAGGAATTTAATATGATGTGCTTTATTTTTCTCTAATCAGATTTAATCTTGACAAAGGAAAGAGAAATCTTATTTATAGAGGTAGATTCTGCTTGGGGATGCTCAGATGTTGCAGTACATCAAACATCTGGTTCAAGAGTCAATTATATGTGGGGGGTTTAGCCAGGTTTCCATGGCAGCAGCCCACTGAAAGCCTATGCTTGATTCTTTTACTTTTAAATCATAACCATGATAATAGCTATAGTAACATAACAAATCCTAATCATAATGGCTAGCATTTATCCAGTGCTTACCAGGGTCAGGGACAGTGCTGAGAGTTCCACGGTCCAATGTTGTTTGATCCTCACAATAACGCTGTGAGACAGAGGTAATGTTTACCTGTATTTAGATGAGGAAACTAAGGTGTAGAGCGGTTGGGGTAACTTGCTTAAAGTCACAGAGAGTTGTAGGTCCGGGTTCTGAAACCGGATCTGTTTAACCAGGACCTAAGTTAGTTTTCTAAACTGCCTCTCACTTTACAGAATCATGAGATTAACTCAAAGCCCTCATTGGCGGGGTATTCGGCATGGAAATTCAGTTTAAGATTACTCTTTGGTGTTCCTCCCTTCATGCAGGAAACAATTGTTTCCTGGTCATTATTGCATACTAGGCTACGGACAATAAGTGAAAGAATAAAACATAACCCCTGCTTCATGGGTCAAAAAAGAACTTATCAAGGGAGAGAGATGGGCCTTTTCAAGGAGATATTAAGGACTCAAACAAAGCTCATACCTTGGTGCTGGGAATGCCCATAGAAGGGACATCTACTCTAGCTTAGGATTCAGAGAAGGCTTCCTGGAGGAAATGACATGTAAGTTGGGACAAAACCAGAGTTTAGTGGGAAAGGTTAAAGCTAGGACAAGGGCATTCTGAGCATAGGGAAGATTATTTGCCCAAATGTAAGACAAAATAAGACACTTTCAGGTAAATATAAGAAGTTTAGTGCAATCTTAATTGGGAGTAGGGGTGGGGATAGCCAGAGATGAAGCCAGAGAGTTAAGGACTAGATATTCAGGGGGCTTATATGCTCTGCAGAAGTTTATACTTGATTCCTGGGGTGGTGGGGAAACTTCCAAAGAAGATTCTTTCTTAGGATCCTCATGAGATGTCAGCCACAGAGGTCAGCCTTTTCCATCCCACGTATGAGGAGCTATGGTCTGAAGTAGGACAGGCCATTTGACAAAGAGACCACCCTGGGAAAGTCAGAATGCCTGATGATGGTAGTGATAGCACCTGGGACATGGCAAATGATTTCTAAATTCCCTATAGTTGCTCATATGCCAGCTGATGTCTCAAGGAAGAGAACCATTAATAATGCCTTTCTAAAGATGCTTCTTTAGAAAATAAAGATTACTGTCTGAGTACGTAAGAACGATGCCTGAGGCATTGAGTAGAGATGAGGAAATCAGGTGTGCAGGAAATCAGGTGTGCATTTTGAGAAGAAAGCAAACTGGTATGTCAATTGATATCTAGTTTATTTTTCTGCTATGAAAACAAACTGTTTACCTGTTTGAAATATTGTACTTTTATAAAATTGAACAGTTTGGACTTTGGACTCAGACTAGTCCCAGTTCAAACCTGGGCTTTGTTGCCTATTTGCTGAGGAACCTGGGGACAATTATGACCCTCTTTGTACCCAGGTTTCAGTGTTTCTCAAATTATGATAGCAACAGCACCTCCCTCTTAGGGCATTTTGGACCACCAGGTGAGACGATGTATGTCTATAAAGTGCTTACCACTGTGCCTGGCACATAACACTCAATAAATGATGGTGATTATTATAATTGTTATCACTATAATACTGTGGAAAGAATACTGGGTTGTAAGTCAGAAAACCTAAATTTCCATTTCCCACTCTTATTGTAAGCATACTACCATACGATTTTGTATGAAGATTTTTTTAATGTGACATTAAACTGTAAGAGCATTGTATTAGGCTGCTCAGGCTGCCATAACAAAGTACACATACTGGATGGCTTAAACAACAAAAATTTATTTTCTCACAGTTCTAGAGCTTGGATAGATCAAGATCAAGATGGCGGCCTATTTGATTTCTGACGAGGGCCCCCTTCCTGGCTTATAGATGGCCACCTACTTGCTGTGTCCTCACATGGTGGAGAGAGAGAGACTGTGCGAGTTCTCCAGTGTCTCTTATAAGGACACTAATCCTGTGGGAACAAGGCTTCACCCTTATGACTTCATTTAACCTTAATTACATCCTTTCTCCAAATACAGTTGCAGTAGGGGCTGGGACTTCAACATAGGAATTTGGGAGGGACATAATTCGGTCCATAGAATGCATATTCTTTATAATTGTTATTTTAATATTCCATCAACTGTCTATGCCATAATTTACTTTACTTTTTCCTACTTTTGACATTTAAGATATTTTCCAGATTTTTAAAGTACAATGTGAGTAACAGTAATATGCCCATTTTTGTGTATTTGACGGCTTCTTTGGGATTAATCACTTAGGCTAATTCTGGAGAGTGTTACTATCAGGCTGAAGAGTGTGAACATTTTTATAGTTCCTAAAACATATTACCACTTGCCTTTCCAGAGCTCTTATTTATTTACTCATCATGAGCACTGAAAGAATGTACCTCCACAGTGCTCTGGATTAGTATTATTTTTAATTTTTGTTAATTCATTTACACAAAATTACTACTCATTTTATTCCATTTCTTTTGATAATGACCAAGAATAAAAATTTTTAGTCTGCTTCTTTACATGTAAAAACATCTTTGCCAATATTAGATATTATCCTGATTTTTATTTTTGTTGCTATAGAGGTATAAAATTATTCCTCATTCATGCTTATTTAAATTTTTCTGTATACTGCCAAGGTTAATCCTAAAGACCAGTACAAGGTGATAATTGGTTTAGTAATCATCAGAGCAACATTTGATCTTTTAAAAAGCTGTATATTCATTTTCCAGAGAAAATAATATCTTGGAAGAGGAGGAGAAACAAGATGTGAACTCCTGCATGTTACAGGGATGTTTGCATCGGCCCTTCCGTGATGTGACAGGTGCAGCATGTCCATAATAGTCTGCTGTGTCTTCTCTGTTTCCCTCTTCCTCCTCTTGGCAGCTCTATTCCTGATGCCTTTCAGAACCCACCCCCTTTTCCTGCAGCACCATGTGCCCACCTGGCAGCTCTTTCAGGAGTTCCCTGCTCTTGGCACACTTCCTACCACAAAATCTCTGCTCTCCTCATTAAGCAGATTCACTTAGTAACAGAGTCTCAGCTAGCAATTAATATAAACATTTCAAGCTCAATCTCCTTAAGATCTGAATGACAAATAACGCCCAAGGGTATATGCAGTTAAAAACTGGATATGTAAAGCTGAAGGAATGAGTTAGTAATGGTGCAATTTCAGGTACAGAGGAAGAATTAGGACACAGGAAAGAGTTGAACCATCCTTGGAGTAGGACTCAGGAAATACCCTCAAGCTCATTATACAAAATCTGGCAATTTTCTCTCTCTTTCTCCTTCTCTTTTAAACTTTTTATTTGGAAGTAATTTCAAGCTTACAGAAGAATAACTATGTATTAGATTAATCACCATTCACATTTTCTCTCTTTTGCTTTCTCTTTCGCACACACACACATGCTCTCTTGTGTGTGCTTAAACTTTTTATTTGGAAGTAATTTCAAGCTTACAGAAGAATAACTATGTATTAGATTAATCGCCATTCACATTTTCTCTCTTTTGCTTTCTCTTTCGCACACACACACACATGCTCTCTTGTGTGTGCTCAGTTTTTTCTGAAACATTTGCATATATTATGGCCCCTTACCCCTGAATACTTCACTGTGAGTTTTCTAAAGATGAAGATATTCTGTTACATAATCATGGTAAAGTTATCAACAGTAGAAATTCAAAATTGATGCAACTCTTTAATCTGCCATCCACATTCCAATTTTGTCAGTTAACCACAAAGTGTCCTTTATAGCATTTTCCCTTCAGTATAGTTTCCAGTCTGGAATCAGGCTTTGCATTTAGTTGTCATGTCCCTTTAATCCGCTTAATATGGAACATTTCCATCTTTTTCTCTCTTGACATGTCTCTCTTTCTGAAAAAAGAGGGCATCATATACATGTGGGTTTGGATCCCTGCTTCAGCACTTCAGAGCTGAGGGATCCCATGCAAGTCGAACTGCCCTGAGCCTCGTTCTTCTCATCAGGGAATAGTACTAAATACACTTGGAATAGTAATACAATATGAAGATAACTCAGTAAAATCATGTAAGGCCCTAAGGCTTCTAACAAGGTTCCTGGAACCTAGTAAATGATCAATACATTTGATTAATGCAATTAACTTAATGTAATTAGCAATGTATTAGTAATTAATGTGATTAGTTTTGGTTTTACCACTTACTTGCTGTTTAACCTTGAGGGAATTGCTTTGCCTCTCACAGACCAATGTCTTCAGCTGTAAGAATGTGGCTTTTAAGACCCTTCTCCCAGGACTGAAGGAGATAACACAGGTAAAGGTCCCAGCTCATGTCTGGTGCGTGGAAGTGCTGTCGTGCTAGTTCCTTGTCCTCTTACAAATACTGACTGTTCTCTTAGGAATAAAGCCTCCTTCCTCCATTTCTCCTATCAGCTCCCCTTCACACAGATCTCTAAAGGAAGGCACAGACACTGTGGCCAGTAACTACAGGGCAAAGCCCTGACAGCAGGTGCTG
>NW_007729869.1:213637-215464 GCF_000696425.1 Galeopterus variegatus
ATAACACAGGTAAAGGTCCCAGCTCATGTCTGGTGCGTGGAAGTGCTGTCGTGCTAGTTCCCTGTCCTCTTACAAATACTGACTGTTCTCTTAGGAATAAAGCCTCCTTCCTCCATTTCTCCTATCAGCTCCCCTTCACACAGATCTCCAAAGGAAGGCACAGACACTGTGGCCAGTAACTACAGGGCAAAGCCCTGACAGCAGGTGCTGCTCCCTGAAAAGCACAAGTGCCCAGTGATGATGGCTGTGAAAAGCAGACACCAGATCCCACCTTCACGTGGATGGTTTTTCACCAAGGGTATTTTGGAATCATCTTTTCTCTGTTGGTCCAACAAATTGCCATTGTTGGCGTGGTGGGTGTGGTGGAAGTCTGGGGCGTGGGGTGTTGGTGCTCCCAGGGCAGCTGTGATTCATTGTTGATTGAAATTAGAGTCTGGGGATTCATGTGACCTTCCTGTCATCATGGAAACTCAGATCTGTGTGACTGCCCACTACAGAGCTCTCCAGGGCTGGGTGCCTTCCCTCCTGGAATGTGTCCCTAGGTCTTCCCAGGCCTAGCTCCTTCCCAGCAGTCAGGTCTTGTCTCAGTGTCACTTCCCCAGGAAAGACGTCCCCTGCCTCTGCATCCAAGCCTGACCCCTATTCCTCAAATCATACCCACTATTTTATTGCACTTAGTACTATCTGGTAGCTGGTCTGGCTCACCTGTTTACCTGATTCTTGTCTGTTTTCCCCAACTATCGGTAAGCCCCAGATATCAGGGAACATGCCTGTGTTACTTTCCACCGAGGGCTCATTGTCACTCAATAAATGCACCCTCTTCCGCTCTGATCTGTCTGTGATGATGGGGCTGACTGAAGGCAAACTGCTGGAGCTCATCCCACCTCAGGTCCCATTGAGACTCTGAGGTCACAAAAAGGGGACTCAAGAGGCTCCCTGTGATAAACAGGTTAGGACTGACTTAGAGAGATCATGGCATTTGATCCCTGGGAACAGGAAAACCAGCCTCCTCTCAGGGGTAGGATTTCTTCTTCTCCTTTGATTGCAGCTGGTCGTCATGACCCCTCCATTCCAAGAGCTCCCTTCTGAGCCATCTTTTCACATATGGGGGACATTCCCTGTTTAAATGAACTGTAAGGAAATTAGTAGGAATTTGTGGATGCAAAATAAGATTACTGATTTGGTGCTGAAACTCACCTAACTTGGAAGAATGCTATGGGGTGTGGGGCTCTGTCAAGGGCATACCTACCGTACCTGCAAGCTCTCATTTTATGCCCCACAGCCTTTGGAATCAGGGCTTGGGTTCAGATCCCAGTCAAGCTACCTGATATCTGTGTGATGTGCCCGATGCTTTTCTCATCTTGATCATCAGTTTCCTCATCTGTAAAGTAGGAGCAATCATAGCTACTCCCCCGCCCTGCCCCACCGCCCCGTGAGGATTGAGTGATACATCCCTGCAGAGCACCTGGCACAGGCCTCAGCAGGGCTTCCCTGATGTGTGCTCAGGTGGGGTAGGGTAAGGCTCAGGCTCAAGGCCTCCAGAGCCAGACAGGCCTGAGTTTGTATCTCTGCTCTCCCTTCTGCAAGCTGGAGGACCATGGATCATGCACTTCACCTCTCTCAAGCCTCTGTTTTCCATCTGTAAATTGGCTATGATAATAGCTATATATTCCTAGGGCTATTGGGAGAACTAACTAGAATATATTTGTTTTACATAAAATGTTGTTCTGGCAATTTTTGCTGTTGAAAGCCTTATAAATTTAGAAACACCCTCTCAGACAGAAATGAAACGGTTGCTGTGACCAGCTCTGGTATGACACCCAAACC
>NW_007729869.1:215964-217983 GCF_000696425.1 Galeopterus variegatus
ACACCCTCTCAGACAGAAATGAAACGGTTGCTGTGACCAGCTCTGGTATGACACCCAAACCTCTAGGTAAAAGAACAGATTTATTATTCAACAAAATCCGTGAACTTAATTGGTCTCATGAGTTGTCAGTATCCTTTGGTGGGATGGCATTTAGCATGGGGGGGGTATAGTGTTGTGGGGGTACGTCCTGGAGAAAGGATGGGAGTCCACGCTTCCCACCTTTGCTCTGTTGTGTCTTCTCTTCCCAACCTCCCTTTGCCCAAAGCAACATGGATCATCCATTTCCTCAACCTCTACCACGTCTCCCTTAATTCCTTAGGCAGCCAAGTCAGCAACCACTCAGACACCTCATCCCGAGATGTGCTAATCCAGTGTGGCCTGCCCGGAGGACTTTTCCGTCCGAATAAATCTATGTTGTTTAGTTTGTTTGTGGACAGAGGTAGGTAGGTGGCCTGTGGCTCAGAGAGGCAGGCTGGAAGTGACCTTCTGTGACTTGATTCCATGGGTCTGTTTGCAAGAACACAGATACCCAAGTGGCCACTGACAATATGTGTTCCGACATCATATACGTGGCATATTTTGTTAGAAACATGCCCTGTTAGTTGTTGAAACCTTTTTTGCATTCCCTGAAACAAATGACACTATGGTGTATTTTCTTTTGGGGGGCAGTAAATAAAAGTCTTTTCTGTTGACAATGATAATATTATATTCTACAATCTATTTGCATTTCTCTTTTCTGTGGATTTTATTGCTCCATATAAATCCCCAGACCGAGGCGCACTAAGCTTCACTCAGGAAGAAACAGTGCATTTTGTCATAGGGCTGGACAGCTACAAGCGCAAGATGCTACCTGAAGGGATTGCTTTCTGCCCAGATGTGCAGGGGAGATGCAGGGAGAGGAAGAAATGCATATGCGTGTGCCGGTTTTGGCGTGTGCACACTGAGCCTGGAAGGACTTTCTTTGGATCCACAATCAAAATGGATTTCCAAGAAGGAGCTGATCTGAGCACACACCTCTTCCATCCATGTGCTACATATGGCCCATCCCCACCAGCCAAGCCCTCGGGAAAGTAATCAGTGCCTGCTTCAGCTCTGGCCAGAGCTCTTTGGCTCATGTGATGGACAGAAAACTGGAATGAGGACAGAAAAGCATCTCAGAGGCTTGCAGAGCAGCTGAGTCTTGCCACCTTCCTGTGGGTCTTCTGAATACTTCAGATCATAGGAACATCTTTTCCCAACAGGCAAGTCAAGATAAACCATGACACAAGCTCGAGCCAGGGTTAGTATTAACCACTGGCCACCTACTGAGCGCTTACTAAGAGCCACGTGCTGTGCTGAACACTCTCTCATTTAATCCTCACAACAATTCTGTGAGGCAGGTGCTACTGTTGTCCCTACGTTACAGCCGAGGAAACCAAGGCCTAAAGCTCCACAGCTGGTAAATTGCAGAATAGGAATCCAATCCCTGTGCAGTCTGGCTTTAGTTATTTATGGCAGGAGAAAATATGCTAAGTTTGCCTTAGGAAACCATCAACAGTGGCCACAAAACCACTCCTATGCCTTGCCTTGACCTAGCAGGAATAAAAATATACAGAAAGAAAGAACGAGTAGTGGTTATAATAGGGTAATCATGACTATTACATTGTTTGGCATAAATTAGTTTATGTAGCACTTTTCTATTTCCATCAAGGCTGTCTTCTGCTCTAGTGACGTGTAGGCGTAGAACATGAGAGTGTATTGGGCAGAAGCATCTAAGTAAGAATCTTTGGTTCAACTGAAGGGTTTGATGGTAACTTCATCCCCAAATCCCTGGGGAAAAAGCAGGGAGTCCCGGCTGAATTCCCTGCATATGGTGGTTTCTAAATACCGCCATGGTTAGGTTAAGCAAATGGGTTTTTTAAATACCCAACTTTTAATGGAAAAGTTCTGTGGCTTAGATTATTAAAGTCATAAAATGTTTATTTAATTGTATTTCAAGCCCATTTATCTTTTTTGAGTCTAGGAAAGATTCACTCAGTC
>NW_007729870.1:0-71366 GCF_000696425.1 Galeopterus variegatus
CTCCTTAAAAACTCATGATTTTTAATTCCCAGTGTGCAGTATTGAAAGGCAGAGCCTTTAAGAGGTAACTGGGTCATGAGGATCTGCCATCATAAATGGATTAACCCATTCATGGATAATGAATAAGTAGATTAATGGATTAATGGAGTAATGGGTTATTAAGAAGTAGACTGATGGCTTTATAAGTAAAAGAGAAACCTGAGCTAGCATGTTCAGCCTCCTTGTCATGTGATACCCTGTATTATCTTGGGACTCGGCAGAGTCCCCACCAGCAAGGAGGCCCCACCAGACATGGTCCCTCAACCTTGGACTTCCCAGCCTCCAGAACTGTAAGAAATAAACTTCTTTTCATTATAAATGTCTAAGTTTCTGGTATTCTGTTGTAAGCAAAAGAAAATGAATTAAGACACAAAATTTGTGCTGAGAATGGGTCTTTGCTCATAATGAACACCTGAAAATATGGAATCAGCTTTGAAAGTGGGTAATGGGAGGAAGTTAGAACAGTTTGGAGGAACAAGGTAGAAAAAAGCTTAGATTCGGGTGAGGTTCTAGAAGGCAAGAAGACTATGGAAATTTCAGAACTACTTCAAGAATGGTTAAGCAGTTGTNGATGAAGGATGTTTGTAAAACTAATAATGTTTAAGTTGATGTTGTTTATCTTCTATTCCTCCGATAATCAAGAATCAGAGACCAATCAATATCTTTAGTAAGTACATGTGCCTTTAATTCAATAGGTTGAAGAAAATGTAAGGTTTAACATTTTCCCAGTACTATCTAATTATCTTCAAAATTACTTCCAATTTTTTTTTTAAGTTTTGTACATATTTATACCAGTTATCTAAGACTGATCTTAGATATATGGGTGTTTCTTGGTTTGAATGAATTAAAAATCAATCTGCTTAGTAAAAAATACAGTTATTGGTGGGGGTGTTTTAACTAAACTTTAGTAAGTGAGAATTTAAACTTTTGTGCTAATTCTCAGGTTTCTAATAACAGAGTATTTGAACCTTATAAATCTTGGAAATCTAATTAGACAATGTTAAGTTATTTCTAGTTGAAGCCACAGATGTTTCACACTGGGAAAATCAGCAAGCCCCAGGGTTTGTTTGGTCTAGAGGAGTGTCAAATTTTCATGGATAATTTAATAGCTAATAACTCTAATTCTTTCCTGTAAACCAAGAGATGATAAATAATGATTGCACTGAAACTGTAAAATTAACCCTCTAGGCTAATGAAATTTTTCAGAAATCATTGAAGAAATTCATTTCTGGTACTTAATGTATCTTTATTGCCAGTCTTTCTAGAGTTGTATTATATGTCATAATGTGACAGGAAAGGGACATAAACACATTGGAATGATGCAATTCAAAAAGAATTATATATCAAGGGAAGCTTCAAGTATCCTTCATCACTTATTCTCACTGCCTAATTTATCACAGAAAAAAAAAAAAGATTCTTCAATTCAGGAGTCAGAGTGGCATTTTTTTCTTTATAATTTTTGATTTGTGCACTATCAAATAATCAGCTTCCAGAAAGAAAAGCATATGGCCCTATGAGAAATAGAAAACTTGATTCTTCAATTCAGGAGTCAGAGTGGCATTTTTTTCTTTATAATTTTTGATTTGTTCACTATCAAATAATCAGCTTCCAGAAAGAAAAGCATATGGCCCTATGAGAAATAGAAAACTTATATCACAATTACATTGCATTTGGGATATTCTGATGTGACATATTTTATTAAGTCTATAATTGGTCAACACAAATTGTTGCTACTAGATTAACTTTTGAAATTTTATATAGAGTATTGGGGTGTCTAGGACTTAATAGTCATAACTAAAATGACTACAAACCTTAAAATTTTCTTTATCCTCACCATTGATTCTTTCTAAGCTGGAATATTTTAATCTTTTAGAATATATCAAATCAAATAAAATCAAGCTACTTTCTGTTTTTTAGTCTCAATATGAAAGGTTTTCAAAGCATTGGTGTACAAGTTAAGAGACCACAAGATTGTTCATGGAGCATAACCCAACCACAGATGTTTACATCATGTGGTTTATTCTCAGTCTGACCTTCAAGTGACCTTGATGTTTCCAGCTTAGAGATAAATGCTTGGCAGCCCCAAAGCAATGAGGAAATAGCATACTTTTAAATCATGCATTAGCACTTAGCATTTGGAAATCCCAGTTGCAATGGCCAGAGTTAAATCAGTAGATTTTTTTAATAGCTGAGTGCACCCAAACACAGGATAAGAAGAAGGCCCTTGGGTAAGTAGAGTATTATCCCAGACCCTCCATTCCTCCCAATTAATGGAACACCTATGGTGTTCAACTATAGTGTTTCCTCACTAAGATTTATGACTAGAATTACCTCATTGAAAATTGGCCTGTAAATGATAGAAACTCTCTGGAGCCACAACTCTGGCCTCTTCTGTAGTGTGAGGGGAGGGCATTGAGGAATTTCTCTAGACACCAATTTAAATTCTGTCTATCTGAGTTCCTGTTATTGATTTTTAATAAATGTTGAGATGAAAAATTTGATCATAACTCTAATATAATAGGGGAAGTCATGGACTAGGAAAATAGAGTAAATAAAAGATAAAGATAATGCAGATATTTTCTGAATTATGGTTTGCAAAATTTAGCTTATCATGGAGGGATGGAGTTAGACCCATGGCTAAATCTGTAGTGAATTGATTTATATAAAAATGAGTTTTCACTGTAAGTGAAATTCTATTTTCTTGTGTTCTTTGCCATAGAGCCTCAGATATAATAAACCAAATAAAACCTAAGAAAGATTAGTAGTTCTTTAAGTCACAAAAAACATTTCTACTGAAACTTTCAAGTGCAAAAGTTATTTCACAAACTACTATATATGGCTATCAATCTGGTCTCCAAGGTTTCTTTTAATCATATAGCTTTAGCTTAATGTATTTCTTAGCACTTATATAAACATGTAATTATATATATCTTTGTTTATCCATATATACTCAGAATGTCTGATTACATTTTAAAACTCTAAATATGCTGTCTGTCATTTTTCTCTTTGTGTTGGGAAATGTCAAATAACATAAATGGCAAGTGTAACATTTTATTTAAGGCTTAGTAGGCACTTAAACACAGCATGTCACGCTAATAAATAAGCAGTCAAACTCATGCCTGAGTGAGGGTGTTTTCTCAGGTTTTCTACTAGAATTTTAATAGTAGGGTTTCTGTTTGTTTGAGATGATGCATATATTGAAGTATATGTTTTTGAGAAAGGAGTTGCTTTTCCAAGTGCCCTCTGAAGATGAAGGAATTGAACCTTTGTATCAACTCTGATGTAGGATAACCTGTAATCTAAAGAGGATTCACGGATATAATTTAAAAAATTCATCAATCAACTTGGGGTGGGCCTTAGCATTACAGAGACAGCCAATGTGGAGGGTAGCAGGGATTATTTTTAATCTGTAATCTAAAGAGGATTCATGGATATAATTTTAAAAATTCATCAATCGACTTGGGGTGGGCCTTAGCATTACAGAGACAGCCAATGTGGAGGGTAGCAGGGATTATTTTTAATACATTGGTAACTTTTAAACTTGCTTGAGATTTAATATTTCAGCTGGGAACCTATACTTGTCCTGACCTTGACTCTGTCTTTCTTCACCTGCTACATCACTTGTTTTAGAAAGGCACAGCTGCTATACCTTTGTTGGCCATTTTTTTCTCTAGCATCATCGTATATTTCTACCTAGATGATCCTCAAATATTAACTCTAGACTTTATCTTCTCCTCAACCTTCAGGATTCCTAAACCTGTATTCTGCCATTTTTTTTGAAGCTCAGATACGCCTAAAATAAAAGTAACCATCTTTCTCTTCAAAACAAGTTCCCTTTCCATACCATTAACCATACAATTGGTTTTTTTAAACCTTTGGTGGCAAAAATGATGCTTCTTTGATATTCAGCACCTGGCAGAGTGTGCTACATATTGTAAAATACATAATTGTGATAAGTAAAATCATATTTTAGGGGAGGATATTTCTACTGATAGGCTTACGAGTTTTTAAAAATGGTCTCTTGACAAATTTCTTTAACTGTCTAGCCTGGCTCTAGCATCATCGTATATTTCTACCTAAATGATCCTCAAATATTAACTCTAGACTTTATCTTCTCCTCAACCTTCAGGATTCCTAAACCTGTATTCTGCCATTTTTTTTTGAAGCTCAGATATGCCTAAAATAAAAGTAACCATCTTTCTCTTCAAAACAAGTTCCCTTTCCATACCATTAACCATACAATTGGTTTTTTTAAACCTTTGGTGGCAAAAATGATGCTTCTTTGATATTCAGCACCTGGCAGAGTGTGCTACATATTGTAAAATACATAATTGTGATAAGTAAAATCATATTTTAGGGGAGGATATTTCTACTGATAGGCTTACGAGTTTTTAAAAATGGTCTCTTGACAAATTTCTTTAACTGTCTAGCCTGGAAGACTGTATCAACCAGGTTTTACACATATAAAGGGTGGGAATTCAGTTAGATTCTTTGGCTTGTACTTCAGTGAAACATTTGACTATAAAGTGATTGGAATCCAGTGTAGCACCTTCTGCTTTCTCTGTATTTTTTGTTTGTTTTCTTTTTTAAAAAATTCTTCTGACCTTATACACAAGCAAACAATACAGAAATACCACACTATGTAGCAACACATAGTTCAACTACTTGTTTAATGTAGAAACACCCTGGAAATATGAGATTTCTAACAAAAATATAATCAGATATTTAACAGGTAAAACTATACTTTTAGATTTCCTTTAAGAGGCTTCTGACCCTATTCATTTTATTTTTCTTTCAGAACTTGTTAGACACACAAGATGTTATAAGTAGATTGGTCCAGGGTATTTCTTACTCACTAAGGATATAAATAGTAAGGCAAATTGAGCCTAAAAACACCTGCTGGTGAGAAAAGCAAGTTTTAGCACAAATTGGGTAACTACTTTTCATGTTGATATTTGTTATGAGTGAGATTCTCAAATAAATAAATTATAGCTTGACAAAAGATAATATAGCAAACAAATTAGTGTTGCATATTACATAAAATATATATACATAACATATTTGAATAAATTTTCAAAACTTATGTCATAAGATCTAATATTCTATATGCAAACATATTTAAAATTTTTTTCATGCTCTAATCAAAGTAATATTATTTATATTTGATTAAAATGGAATTAAAAACTTTACACATGTGCTATGGTTGGAATGTTTGTCTCCTTAAAAACTCATGATTTTTAATTCCCAGTGTGCAGTATTGAAAGGCAGAGCCTTTAAGAGGTAACTGGGTCATGAGGATCTGCCATCATAAATGGATTAACCCATTCATGGATAATGAATAAGTAGATTAATGGATTAATGGAGTAATGGGTTATTAAGAAGTAGACTGATGGCTTTATAAGTAAAAGAGAAACCTGAGCTAGCATGTTCAGCCTCCTTGTCATGTGATACCCTGCATTATCTTGGGACTCTGCAGAGTCCCCACCAGCAAGAAGGCCCCACCAGACATGGTTCCTCAACCTTGGACTTCCCAGCCTCCAGAACTGTAAGAAATAAACTTCTTTTCATTCTTTTTGATTCTTAGATATCGAATTGCATTACTATCTCTAAACAAAGGGAAATAATTGGAGGGTGAGAAGAGTTATTAAAAATTGGGGAAAAAATATTGACCATATTAATCATTCTTAAAGTCTCTTACTCTTCTTAGCAATGAGGACAGATCCTTATAAAAATTTAGAGTTTGAACTTTTCTGCATAGGAAGGATGGTTTGCCAAAGCCTATGGTACTTTCGCCAGTTGTGACATTTTTTTCTAAAATGGAAAAAAAAATTAACAACGTAAAAAGAGAATGTCCCTCTGAGTCTTCATTGTTTGAAATCAGTACTGAATTTGCCATTTCAAAAAGACATAAAATTTTGAATAAAGCTTATATGTCCTTAGGATAATGAAGTTCAATTCTGTAGAGGAAAGGGAAGCTCCTTTAAGCAATATCAACAAATAATAACGATATCAGAAATAAAGCAGTCCTTCCCTTCTCTTTAATCAATCTCAGTATGATGATTAGATGAACAAAATTGCCTTATAAAATATTTATACAATACAATTTAGAGGCAGCTTAATGAGATACCTCCAATTATTGCTGGGAAGAGTGACTGGAGAAATTCCCTTAAATTGCAAACAGAGAGTGGGCTGATGTGGGGGCTCTATTACAGTTTTTCAAAACAAAGTTCTTCCTTCTATTGACATTCCGCTGAATATTCCATACAAATTCCAATTTTATATTAACTTCACTCTCAGCTTTCATTGATTTTACTCTAATTCTGCTGAATTCTTTTGGAGAAACATAAATAACCATACAACTCTAACCCACTATAGATTCATTTTGCCCTTGGCATTGCCTGGTAATCTCTACCAAACCACCTTTGCTCCCCTAGAATTTGCTCCTTAGCAATAACTCAGATGTCAGCATGCTTCTTATGTAACTGTAACAATACAGTTCCGTTCAACAACCCTTTACAGGGAACCAGTACTAGACCCAATGCTGGTCCCTGAAGTTAAGCAATGACTAAAAAACATAGTTCTTGTAGGTGAAATGAATGAAGACTCATGGTGTGAATAAACACAATGTTTCCTAAGTCCTAAGTGTCCTCTTCTCAGCATCTTTATGTATCTTCATTTCAACGATTGTATCTATGTACTTCCATAACAGTTTTATTTTATTTTATTTTATTTTTCGTCAGCAATTTAGTTCAACAACATGACAGTTTTAGAGAAGAAAGAAGGGATATCTGGGAACGTATGAAAGGCTCTGAGTTATTGCCCCCTGAGAATCAGTGAGGGAGACTAATTGGTGGATATATATCTACATTTTATAAGTTTAATATTTGTTCTGATCAATCAATTAATACAATAACCCAGCTTAAAAATAAAATCTTTTGATAACTATTTCTGCTCTTCCTTTTGTAGCTTTTGACTAAATTCTTCTGTTTTATCTTCAACCCAACTTTTTGAAAAGGAGAAAATGCAGTGTCCTGATGCACTTCTTTGTTGTTTACTTTGTTATTTTCTTTTTTCCCCCCCCCTAAGGCCATTATCCTTTAGATTTTCTCCTAGACTGAACATTTTCCTGTCATTCTTTCTGTTCCTCTCCCCTAATATTAAATATGTTCTTGTCTTTCATTCCATTTCCTCTGCTACCACTTTACCCCCCCCCTAAGGCCATTATCCTTTAGATTTTCTCCTAGACTGAACATTTTCCTATCATTCTTTCTGCTCCTCTCCCCTAATATTAAATATGTTCTTGTCTTTCATTCCATTTCCTCTGCTACCACTTTACCCAGGACCTCATTTATTTCAGTCATTACTTAATGTATATTGCTTGATAATCTTGCTTTTATGGAATTCATTTACAAGCACTCCACCATGAGACTTAGCAAATCAAACAAAACTACGTTCAGCACATTACTCAACCCCTCTGTCATCTCCTCTATGATACTTTTCCATTGCATCAAATCTGCATTTCATACTAAAAGACTTCTGTAACTATATCCCAGCAAAATGTCTCAACATTACCATACTCATTGTCCCCAAACACAGCCTCTCTCTGAGGTCAGACTCATTTATTTACATTCTCTGAATATTCTCTAAACTTCTAACCTCCCTGCAGATATTAATGTTCTCATCCATGTTAAAAATTTTATCCTCCCTTCTGTAACATACTTCTCTCTGCTCTGCAGATATTCAACAATTATTTCTAGGCCCATTTACAACTTCATTTTTCTAACACCTTTCTGTCTTTTGCAGGGGCTTATTTCATATATACAGTCATGCATCATTTAACAATAGGATATGTCTGAGAAATGCATTCTTAGGCGATTTCATCATTTTGTGAATGTCATAGATTGTATTTATACAAACCTAGGATGTTATGACAGGTACAAGGTTCACTAAATGATAGTAATTTTTCAGCTCCATTACAATCTTACGAGACCACCATCATATTTTCGGTCTGTCATTGACCAAAACATTATGCGGCACTTGAAATTGTATATATACACATTTATATAAACTCAATTAATTATACAATCATTATAATCAATGGTAATGGTAGTAATAATAATAACAGTAAAAAGATTTTACAGTATTTATATCCCAGTGATTGTTCCAAAAACCTTCCATATTTGATAAGTATAAGGGAAAATGTAAATTGAAAATACAGGATTTAAGTCTCCCTGTTAAAATAAAGGAAGAGATCACTCCCACCCCTGTCCAATGCTTTGTAGAGCATTTACTTGAGAAAGCTAGTATCATAAGTTCTTTCTGCCTTGATGAAATGTATGGAAATCTTTTATAGCTAAATAAGCCTTATTCCAGCTTTAGGAGCTGGGAATGTCTTTCTCAAGATCCGGGGAACCATCTCATTGAAACATATTTATCAAGGAGGAGAGAGCCCTATCTCCCAGTGTCTGTGGGAGGGCAGGAGCTTCACTTCAAAGGGCCATGTGCTCCAAGTTGTAAAACTCCCCTCTGTCATGAAGATGAGAAGTTTATCTTTTCTTTAGAGAAGGCCAACTAACACAGACGGTCATCTAATTACCAGATACATTTAAAAAGAACTGAGTACCAAACGGTGGTGTCAAGTCCTTTTACTTGAAGACTAGTTATGATTTACCTTGAAAACATACATGTCAAGGTTTGTATCTGCTTGGCTATAGAAAAGGGTAAATTTTCCTTCTGTCTTTGCAATCTCATTAACAGATTGCCTGTGATGCACATCACATTCTTGTTTAATGCTTATTCAAAAATAAAACTGTTTTCTTTCTCTTCTACCTTTGGGGAAAGGTTTTCTGGGTTGGCAGATTTTTTAAATTGTATTTCCCGACAGAAGCTGTTATTATTATCCCCATTTTACAGATGAGGAAACTGACCCAAGAGACACACTGCTAGTAAGTGACAGAAGAGAAAATTAAATCCAGAGATTCTGGCTCTGGAGGCCATTGTCTTATGCCCCAGCCATGTGGTATCATATGTCATCTTAGGTGCGTACCTCTCTCAGATTCCGTGTGGGTGAGCATCACACTTTACCCTGCACTTTCAGTGTCACATTGCTGGTGCACTATAGGCCATATTGTGGACACATAATGAATAATTGCTTGATTATTAATTATTTTCTTTCATTCATATAAGGTATTCAATCTAGCAGAGTTTACGGTAAGAATGTGCTTCTTTTCAATAACAGTGGAACTCTATTCCTATTCCTCCATTTCATTCAAAAGATTTTCTACACATTCTCATTTGAAACTTTACATGCACTTCTGTTTGTGCCAAAGATAAAATAAAGCAGCTGTGCTTACTCAGTGTCTATTCAAATCAAGTTGAAGGGAAAACCATCCTTCTACAAAGAAACAATAAATATGTCAAAACTAAATTCGAAGAAAACTAAACGACACTTTTCTTCACTCTAACAGTATTTGACTGTCATTGTTAATGAGATCAGTTCTGCACATCTTTTTTGTCATTAAGTCTTCTGCATACTGAACTTTTGCATTGTTTTATTACAGCCTGCTAAATTATAGCATAGAGGCTCTGAAGTAACAAAGATCTTGGTCTCAACTTTTAGCTCATTTCTTACTGGCTCTGTGATTTGGGAAGAGATATTGAACCCAAATTTTCTTATTTCTAATATAAGTAGCATTGCCAGATTTTGCAAATAAAAATACAGCCTTAAATATGAGGCTATGCGCGGCTGAATGAGGCATGTAAAGCCTAAATGGAATGCCAGGCACCTACTCAGTGACCACTAATGAACATTGGCTAGTATCACCATTGCTCTGTTGTCTGAAAAATGTCCCTAAGTCTTGACAGGTATAAAATACATTATTTTAAATCATCTTCAAATAAAGTCATGTTTAAGAGCCTAAGTAAAAGACCTCAAAAGCCTAGACTTAAATTAGGCAAATCTGAAAAAAGGAAATACGAACTATATCATATTGTTTTTATTTTTAAGTATATTTGAAAGGTGTATTTGCATTAACAAACGCTTCACATCTGGTACTTGAACTAGACCAGCATTTTATTTTCTGTGACATTTTCCATCCAAGCAGTGCTGAAATTTTCAGGCTCAATTATGGGGAATGAAGAATGAATAATTTTCCCTTATTCTCCAGAGGAAATTTTATTTTCCATTCTGCAGCAGTAGAATAAAAGCAAATGTGGTACAAGAACAACATTTCAATGACGATAGACCTACTTCTTACTTGTCCGCTAATAGTAACTCTTTTGCAAAAACTAATCTCTACTTATTTCCTGCTGATTCACATTGATTTATGTTCACCTCAGTTTGTTTCCTTAATTATTTGCTCATTTTCTTGTCCCTCCCACCATCAGGAACATACAGCTCTTCCTGCATTGTCTTCAACTAGGAATCTCCTTCAGCTGCACTCACAGCACTGCTAAGAAAAGGAAGTGAGTTACTGGTCACTTTCACCTCTTTTTCACATGGCTGAAGATGTTCTGTGGGAAATAAGGAGCAAGGTAACCAACACACACCTGACCACGTGAGAGCAGTTCAGGATCCTGGCACTGTAGGCCTGAACCTATAAAACAAATTTGTATGGCAGTATCTCTACTGTATAAAATAGCCCTGTTGTTTAAGACGACTGAGATGTGGGTGCTGTCCCCAAAAGGAGGATGTCTCTAAAGGAGCCCTTTCCATGACCTCAGATGCCAAATGCAGCTCATTAATTTTGTTCAAGTCCACAATCTGACAGTCAAAACTTTCATTTGGATTTATAAGTATACATAATTTTTAAGTATTTTATTCCCTCTACTAATGACTAATTTTCATTTTGCTTTAGTTTAAAATGACGACTAAATATATCTAAGCATAAAAATATCTTCATATTTCTCCATTTCCCCATTTCTCTATGATGATTCTTTTTATGTCCTTTAACGAACATTTCTTTTTTCTCAAGATCATGATCTACATTTGAATGAGGAGATAGAGTACAGATGTGCAGGGAGGTTTTCTCCAAGCATGAGAAAATTAAGGTTCTCTGGTAGACTGTACCATTTATTCCCTCAATCTGGAAATTACCTTTTACTATTTTGTGTTTTATGTAAAAAGTGTACCCACAAATATTAATCCATTATGTTTCTATCCCCGTGAATATATTTAATTGCTTTTTTGACACAAGTGCTCAGTCCTTCCTATCTACAACTATTGGAAGAGTCTTCCTCAAGTGACTCTTTCATCCTACCTCTGGAGAATCCTTCATAGGTTTTCCATTGCTCCTAAAATGAAGTATTTCTTCATGCCACCAGAAGCCCCCTGGGCTCCCAAGCAGGGAGGGGGTGGGGCTGAGGCCCTCAGCATTGGCATCTGGCCCTGTGACACCCGAGCCACCTCCAGAAACCCCTCAGGTTCCCAAGCTAGAGTGGGGGGAGCCCGTGGGCCTCAGCCACAAGCCCCACCCTCTGCAACCAGGACAGTGAAGGACCTGGCCATGGGCTAGCCCTGTCCCCCTACCCCGACCTCTATTTCCTTACCCCACTCCCTTCTGCCACTCCCACTGCTCTGCAACAAAATCTTTGAGTGTAAAAATAATAAATTAATTAAAAATATATAAATAAAATACTTCTTCAAATGAATTTACAGTATTAAAGAAAAACAAAAACAAAACAGTGGACTATGAAGCTGGCAAATTTACATTCAGGTTTAGGCTCATTCTAATTGTGTGTATCTTTGGGCCAACCAGCAACTCTCAGGGCACTGAATTTCTTGTCTGAATATTAGGTGATCAGAAGCAATGATTTCAAAAGACCTTTCTTATGTACTATTGCAACCTTCCAACCACCCACTTCCAGGGCAAACTGGATCTGGTAATTACCATCAACGCTCTTCCCCCACCCACACCACTGCTATGCTTTACTTCAGGAAAAGTCATCTCCACACTCTGCTCAAATTTATCCTTCTCCACTTATATATGTATCCCACCCATACCTGAAATCCCACATGAAATATCACCCCCTACAACGAGCCCCTCCTCCCTTCTCCAATAGGGAGGAGTATTTCCCTTCTTTGAATTCCTATCTTTGTTTCTTAGGGCATTTGACCTACTCCCTCCTTATATTATAATCTTCTATTAATTTTCTAATCCAACTTACTAAATTTTAAGCTTCCTGATGACAGGAATTTTTCTTCACTTATTTTATATCTGTGTAAATTTTATGTTGCAAATAGGTTATATACATCATATTCTTAAATTCAAATTACAGCTTAAGATTTTTAATTATAAAAATATTTTACGTGCTTTATTATAAAATGTGTGAAAATATTCTAGGATATATAATACAGGAATATAGATTTAGAATATAGCTTGATATTTTCCTCTATTTCTTTTTTCCTATTTTTATAATAGATTCCCTAAATTCAACAAGTTCTATAAGAAGTTGTAATTCCTTTCTCCTTTAAATTATTTAATTTTTCTCAGGACAGGTCATATCAATACTATTGTTCATCCTATTTCAATGGGTATTGGCATTTTGATTATTGTGCATGGCCACAAACAGTGCCTTATTTAATTTTGGTCTTTCCCAGGAGAACAAGAGTACATAATAAACATTTTTCTGTAACCCAGAGTAGACTTAGTTTTCTTACAAAGTATGTGTACTCTATTCTACCCACCGTCATTCCTGGTCAGAATTTATAGAAAGATGCATGTCTCCTTTGTCAGAGTAATAGTGCCTTACAGCTGCAGAGTGTTTCTTTGCTTTCTCACCTCAAAAAAAAACCTCAATCTTTCCCTTAAGGTTTTCCTTGCCACAGTGCATTTTTAAAGAAGACTGCTGAAAGATAAATAATTTGCCTATGACATTTTCCAACTCTTGAAATCAAACTGCAATGTTAATTAAATCACTTTCTGTTTCTCTAAATGTACTCTTCAGTGTAACAAGAAAACGGTAAATTTGAAATTTGTTCTATTCTCTTACTTTATGCACCATTTTTAAAAGCTCCAGAGGTCCTTGGAACTAGATTTATGTTTGTCTTATTTAAGAACTTCAGAGGGTCAAGTCTATTTCCCAAAATTGGAGAGGCAAAATAAATGACTTCAGATTTCAATTGTGCTGAAGTGTTCAAGGTTTAACTCTGAGTTAGCACTTCCCTGTTGGGTTAAAATCTCCTATGTACTTTCCAATTGCCTACTCTGGCATTTAGTAGAGTGCTACATCCCCACCTGAAGCATACCCTTAAAATATAGGAAATAATGTAGGCAAACCCTTTAGAACATCAAGGAAAAGAAAAGGTTTCAATGTGGAGTATGCGTGTTTTCTGATTTTGGCCCAAAGCATAAAGATTTGGAGTGTTTTTATAGTATGAAATAACATTACTCGTAATAAGGGCATGTTAATATGGCAAAAGGAGGTTGTGAGCATATGCTCATATGTTGGGTTGGAATTTTGCCACCACCATGGTGGCTGTGGGTTTGTCTTTTTGGCCTCACATTTTACACACTCAGTACATGGCACCTTACCAACACAACACACACACCCTGTTGTCTCTTACTGCTTAATTATGGTTCATATTCCCAGCATATGCTTCATCCTGTCAACAAAAGAAAAAAAGCCTACTTCGTGTTGGACCAAATTTAGTGTCTTTAAAATATTCAAATATGCTGTTTTACAATAACATATGGCCATGAACAATGTTTTTCATTTTTTTCTAACAGTATCTCTCTTTAAGGATAAATCATGTATTCTAAGATTGAATTAAATGGGCCCTGCTGTTAGAGAAAAATGTTTTTATGCTTCTGCTTAGCTTCCTATATTAGTGTTTATTAAATCTTTAAAAACTTAAATAATACTGTGATAAAATTCAGGAATATGAAAAATTGCATGTACTTATGTTATAATGGATTTTAATACATTAAAAAGTAACATTAAACCAAATGATTTTATAAATTAGAATAACAGAGCCAGGCCTTTGGAAGTATCACATAGTGCCAAATTACGTTAACAAACAAAATTCTTGGATTTGAAGTCACTTCTTGAATCCTGCTCCATCTTCTTTCCTATCTTAGCAGTGGACTAAGGTTGTTCATTTGCATACAATCCTCTGAGTAATCAGGAAGAAAAACCATCCTTCTATTCCCTCTTAAATATTCGCATTGTACATTTATATTTAATTTTCAATTTTTTCATGCCCTTCCACAACTATGACCTCATATTAGTCTTGCAACAAGCTCCAGAGAGAAGTTGATCAGATATTATCATAGGTCATGGTTTTGGATCTCTCTGCACTTACAAATTTCCAATTGTTACTTTCCTGAAACACAGTGTAAAATAGATCCACCCTTCCTATTCTCTCTCATAGCAGCAACTTTATTTCCTTCAGGGCACCAATGGCAACTTATCATGATCTTATTTAAATATTCAAATATGTATTTATTTTCCACTCCCCCTTACTGAAATGCAAGATCTTTGAGGCCTTTGTGTCCTCAACACAGTCCCTGGCTATAACAATCGAATAAATGTAGCTAAGGAAATTTCTTATCTTGTCCAAGGTCATACAACGGACTCATCTGAAAATAATAACTGGACAAAACAACTCTGTAGATTCCAGAATGGCACACTGTACCACCATGCTTTTTGTGCACAATTAGCCAAAGACAACTAAGAATTATCCTGCAGTTCCTAGCAGTCTCCTGCCATACTAAAGACCACCAGTAGAAAAATGAACTCAAATGTAGCAATGATTTGCCAAAAGACAAAACAAGACATAAAAAATTGTCAGTTTCAAATATATGAATGGTAGGAATAGACATGTTATTTTTGTTTCAAAATGATCCCTTTGGGTTTCAATTGATCTGCTACTTCATATCACAGTAAGTAGAAAACAAGAGTTGGAAGCTACCTTGAGAAGTCTTTGTATCCCTTCCCTGCCCTATTATTAGTGTCCTGCTGTGCTGAAAAAGAACAAATTGGAAACAAACATTACATGCTAGTCTATCTTTCTGCATATTTAAACACGAATTCCATCTCTGCGCTATAGAATACATCATATACTTCATATACTATTTATGAAAAATTACTCACTGCAGCAATTATACCCTAAAGAATATCCTAGAAACTATAGAATACATCATATACTATTTATGAAAAATTACTCACTGCAGCAATTATACCCTAAAGAATATCCTAGAAACTGAAGGAACAAAGACAACATTCTGAGCAAACATCTTACTTTTATATATTATCTTACTTAGTGGAAGAAGACTCTTGGAAGGCTTATACAATTTGCTTTAATGCTAAATAACAGCTTGGCAGGCGAGAATTATTATTTACTTGTTTCTTGTCAGTGTTCCATTTTATTTCAAATAAAATGATTTGTAATATTAATTGGATAGATGTTAGAGTAATTATTATAACGCATTAATGTTTAAAGATGATATAAGTTGCTGTTTTAATAGGATTATCTTGTAAATAAATTAAATCTAATCAAATTGCTCATTTTGATATATGCCGCCTTTTATGATTACTTTTAAAATGATTTATATAATTAAACTAGCTTCACCAAGAAAACAACTATAGATAAGCATACAGTAAAAGTTTCTTTAATAATAAACATAAAATGCATCGCCTCCTTAAATAAGTTTTTCTCATTCTTCACAGCCTCTGATTAGAGGATAAATATGAATGTCATCTTTAAAAACCAAAATTTCCTACTGAATCCTAATCTGTTTTCATCCTGTGCCCCCACAACCTCCCCTGCCCCCAGGCAGACAATTTCACTTCGTGTGGGTGAACCCTGTGAGACACAAGTAGGGGGCAAAGCAAACTATGAAATGGGCATTATGGAATCCATTAAAGGTCTCATGTTAATTTGCCACAAAGGATGAAATGTGAATACTGAAGTAAAGTGCTGGTGACCTCGAAGGACTGAGGACAACAGGATATGGGCTCTAATGCTTGGGAAATTATAGTCTCTGTGCATTTAGAGCCCTGGGACCCTGTCTGTTTGGCTAATAATTGCCATATTTCTCAACCACTGAAGCCCAGGATGAGCAATGGGTAGCATTGTCAAGATGTTTAAAAACATCCATTACGACCCGACATTTGCTGACCTTGCTACTTGAACTGACAAGGCTATTTTTTCTTTCTGTACTGTCCCTTTCTACTAAAAAGGAAAGGGAAAGATTTATGAGGACATTTCTAAAATCGTTTATAGAAAAATGGCATTGAAACAAATTGATTTATGTAAAACCATCATTGTCACTTATACACAAGTTTGTGTGAGGTAAATAAACCCTGAAAGTTCAGATGTCACTCCTGAGAAGGTACTTCAGGGTATGTCACTACCTGACTAATGTGTTTTTTTATCGCAAGGAAAGTATGGAACTTAGGTAAACTGGCCTTTCAAGAAGAAATCTCCCTGATTTGTACATATTCATGTGAAAATAAACTCCTGCCCTCCCTCGATTAAATACTTGCTTTTCAGTCTTATAGATTAACTTGCTCCTGGATAAGCTGCCAAGATATCCAAACTGATTTCCTACCTCCATCCTTCCAGTTCTGTAATTTCCAAGTACAATATACCTACAGTTCAATGTCACCTTTGATCTGAGAAAATCAGAAAAAACACTTCTGAAGAATTCATTAATGACTTTTTCACCCAGGGATAGAGAAAAGCATGAGATATTGCTAAACTCGTTATCTAATTGTATTGTCTCTAGTGACCCTTATTTATTAGATTGTGGAAAGGCAGCTCCTATTTACAGAAGTGCTTTGTTTGTGATGCTTAAAGCACAGATAGCACCACCTGAATATTTGTTGCAAACAATACATGTCTTGACTTTCTCTCTTAATATGATCTGAATAAAATGGTAAAAATGAGTGTTCACAGACTTCCCACAAGCTGCTCATATGTTCCATCCTGTTTATTGCACATAATAGAAATCATATTTCTACTCTGTTTTTCCAGAGTTTTGCAGAGCAAGATTGGAAGGATCTCTCTGTTCTTTTCTATCCACATGCTCCCTCCATTGGTAAACTTCTTTACCTGTTCTCTCTCTCTTGCCTCCTCCTTTACAGGTTTCCCTTCCCATGGCATGAAAAATACTTTGCTCCCACCCACCCTAAATAACAACCAACCTACTGACTCAAACACAGATCGTTTTTGGGTGCTTATGCTGATTAGAATTTCATACTAATGACCCTTTTTAAACTTATTTTACAGGAAGAAGTAGAGTTGGGGGCCTCATAGTAAAATGATTTAGTGCTTAAGCTCTGGCATAGACTGCATTTGAGTCCTGATCCCAAATTTTACCAGCTATATGATTTTGGACAAGTTATTTGACTTCTTAAGGTAATTTTAGCATTGATAATATTGTGATTGACTGTGATTTTTCATGTACAACTCTTAGCACCTGCTTGGTACATAGTAAGAGGTCAATAAATATTAGCTTTTTATTGCTGAGAACATTTCATTAAAGTGTATTGAACTAGAGGAAGTCTTGTAACTAACAAGGGCTGTAAACTTGAGCACTAAGTTGTTTTTTTCTCAAGCCTAGATTTTCTTATTTTTCAATGTAACTGGAGATGTCATGGAATAGAGAAAGACAATAATCTTTAAGATATTATCAATCTTCATTATTATAGAAAGTGTCAAAGCTAAGTTGGAAGACAGAACACTTCCACCTTCTACAGTGGCACCCTTTCTTTTTCCAGGGCTATTTTTTCAACAATATAAAGCTACCACAGAAAAGTGTGATCATCAGGCAACATGGTAAAATCATCATAATATAGTTCTGGAAAAGTGCTCTAGAAACACAAAGAACAAATTACCAAATTGTGTGGGAGACCTTCACAGAGGAAGAGGTGTTTGAGCTCAGTCTCTGGAGAAGGTCATGTGCAGGAGAGGATGGGATGGGAGCTGCAGTGGGAATAGTAGGCACAGAGAAAAGGAAGTGAGGGAGAGCACGACGTATCTTAGAAGACAGGACCAGTTATGGAGAAATCACAGGTGTACATGGAGGAGGAGTACAAGATGAAGGTGTAAAGGTAGATGGGGACTAGATTATAAGGAACTTCTATTTTGTGCTAAAAAATTTGCTCATTAAATTCCAATTTCTGGTTTCTCTCAATGGTACAACCATTTTCTTTGCCTCCTTTGACAATGGTTTTTAAAATTATTATATCATCCCTATCTCTTGTTCTACTTTGCCTCTCCCCTACATGCCCATCATGTGTAACAATCCACCATGTGGAGACGGGCAGGATGGCATAATGTGATTTAGGATGGAGCCAGACTGCTGTGGTCAACCAGCTGTTACTGGAGGCAAGAAGCTTAACCTCTCTATCCCTTATTTCCTCTTAGATACAAGGGGCACAGTCATAGGACTTCCCTCATGGAGTTGTTATGAGGATTAAATTAACTAACAATGGCACATGGCAAACTTTATATAACAATTTGGTGAATTAAAAAAAAAATACAGTACTTTTTCCCAGGATTGGTTTAAGATAACTCAATGGATTCTTCCAAAACTAATCTGAACCTGTTATTTTTAATTTCTTCTGAATTCATGTTTATGGTATGTAGGGCAGAATGTTATAAATTATATGTTCATGAGACCTTCTAGTGAAGTTTAACTCAATAACTATGGTTAAAATGATTCTGGCTTTTTTATCTAACCATTCACTCAATGAATGTTTGTTGAAAGTCCACTAAATGCATTGTTCTGAGAGATGAGTATATAGTGATTAAAAAAACAAAAACAAAAACAGAAAAACACAGTCCCTGCATTTACATGGCTAAATCTAATGAAAATCCTTCCTCAGTTTTCAAAGAATCTCCTCATATTTACTAAATTGATATTTGCAATATAATGAAGTCAAAGGAGCTGTGATTTTTATCATTATATTCACATTACACAGGTGAGGAAACTGAACCTTAAAAAAAACAGTGATTTTCCTAGAGTTCACAAATCTATCTAGAAATACTGAGTTAAGATGGAAATTCAGATTCTTTTTTATTTCAAGACCATTCCCACTATGTTACATGGTGTGTTTTATTTCTACATTGGATAGAATACTCCTCAGGATTAAAGAAATAACTTCCACTTCTTTTTTATACATAACATTTAACACAATGCTGAGCACACTCTAAGGATACATTATATGCACATTGAGCAAATGCATTATTGAATCTATTGGGTAGAGCTTGCTAGACACATATTCTGGGTTCGGCTCATTTCTCCTTTGCCCTACACTTTAAGATATGTCCTGATGTTATGGCAGCAGGGCACCCATGTCTGCTACAGTCAGTTTTCTTCCCTAAGAATGAGTATTGTTGGTGGAGATGTGAATACTGGGCAAGGAAGACATTTGAGATGATGGCTATAAACAGAGAGAAACAACAGCATCATTTATTTTAAATCTATGTGTATTTACTTAAGACGCAAAACACTCACTGTATTACATTGATTGCTATTTTTCTGAAACAGTAGGACACTGGTATTTGTGAATACATACTCTACTTAATATGAATTGATAGATAATTAATTAACATCCCATTTGCATTAGTCTGTTTTGTGTTGCTATAACCAAAATACCTGAGACTGGGTAATTTATAAAGAACAGAAGTTTATTTGGCTTATGATTCTGGAATAACTGCATCTGACATGGGCCTCAGGCTGCTTCTACTCATGGCAGAAAGTGGTTTTGTGTTGCTATAACCAAAATACCTGAGACTGGGTAATTTATAAAGAACAGAAGTTTATTTGGCTTACGATTCTGGAATAACTGCATCTGACATGGGCCTCAGGCTGCTTCTACTCATGGCAGAAAGTGGCAGGCAGCCGGCGGGTACAAGCAGATCACATGGTGAGAGGAAACGAGAGAGAGAGAGAGAGAGAGAGAGAGAGAGAGAGAGGAGGTGCCAGGGCCTTTCAAACAACCAGCTCTTGTGGGAACTAATAGAGAGAGAACTCACTCATTCATCCCCCCTCCCTCAGGGAGAGCATGAATCCATTCATGAGGGATCCAGTCCCATGACTCAATCGTTTTCCAGCACTGCCACATTGAGGATCAAATTTCCACATGAGTTTTGGTGGGGACAACACATCCAAGCTCCATCACCATTCCTTACTCACCACAACCTTATTACCCCTATTTTCCCAGAGAGTTTAAGTAACTTGTTCAAGACCTCACAGCTAGATGGCTGACTTCCACAATACAACCCTATTTCACTGAAATCATCTCAGTTAATACTTATACTTAGTTTAAGCAGGATGAAATAAGAAAAATATACATTCTGCATATTGCAAAAAATCTTGGCTAATGAAAAAAGGTTAAAATGGCTGATTTAAAAGTTATCAAGTGTAAACTACATTAATCAAATATGTTCCTTGAGTGTCACGTACTTAGTACAGCTGTCACAGCACATAAAGACATTTTCTTTGTTGTTAGTGTTATCCTGACATTCATGGGAATACATAAACCCTTCAAGTGTCTGTATGCATTTAAAGACTGTGTCAAGTAATAGCAAGAAGCAGTCACAGTAGCCTGGCAGATTTGTTCATCTGGACTTTAAGATCCCAAAATGCTTACTTTTTTTTTTTTCACATCGTAATCATGTTGACATTTGTTTCGCGGATTATAGAAAGAGAAATGGAAAACAGCATCTGAACCAGGAAAGGAATCTCAAAACAGCTGCTAGCCACTGAGCAGCTGTTGAACAAGAATCTGACAGTATTGTTCATCTCTACCCCCACCAGCAGATGCCATTCCCTTAAATAGCAAGTAATATGGAAGCTGCAGAGTATGACAAATATCCTAGTAGTTAGGCAAAACACATCACTGCTAACAGGGCATGCATCTTAGAGAAAGGGAGCAGAATAACAAACTCCCCAACATGCACTTCAGTATGGATCTTTTCCCATTTTTGTGGAAAGGCTGACAACTATCTTTGGAAACAGTGGGCAATGAGGTAGATACTAATCTGATTTATATCCTAAAAGGAGGGGCATATGCTACCTTTTTATTAAACCTGCACAAAAGCAGCTAGTGGTGTAATGAAGCTAATCACGGGAAACTAGTTTGGCTTTGTGTGAGGCTGCTAATTCGTTAGACTGCAAATTTTCCATAAAGAGTTATTTACATCTCACTAACCACTAGGTTCACACCTGGGGTTGGCAACACCTGGCAGTGTTCTTAATGAGTTCACCACTGTTTCCGAAGAAAATGCTGACATTAATAATTGTAATGTTACATTTATTGCAAGAAAAGTGCAAACATAAATGTGGTGGATTAGTAAAGGTCATTGCAATCTAACTCCTTTTGGTGCTAATATAGCTTGACAGTATTTGCAAGCCAGGAAGGAGACGGAGAAAAAGCCTCCTGTGATAACTAGATCTTTCGAGGCACTGCCTGATTGCATAAAGGCACCTGCTTAGCTGATTTTGCCCTCAACGATGCTTTTGGCATTTTCCAAAATGGCACCTGAGTTTCTGTCATATTCTATGCAGTCTGTCACTAAATTCTACTGATGCTTTTCTCCATATTTCTCAAGTCAGCCCTTAATTTCCATTTTCATGGTCTGCCAGAGTCCTGGCCTGACCTGCTTGAATAAATTACTGCAACTGCCTCCAAGACAGCTAAGAAAAGAAGCAAAAGTGACCATCCTCTCCTACTGTTGTGACTAATCCTGAAATCCACAAATAATTATTGAATGCCTGCTAAGTACCCAGCCCAGTGCTTTGTGCCTTGGGATCAGGGAAAGAAGAGCAGGCAGTTTCCACTCTCCAAAAGCTTATGATTTAATTAAGGAGACAAAAAGTTGAATAATATCAATGAGGAAAGGCAGTTTTGGGAATGTAGGAAATAAATAGTTTACATGACATGAATTCAGAGGGGAGGGAGGTCATTGCCGATCTTTTACAGTTTGTGCTCACTTTTGAATTTCTTCAATTTTTTGTTCTTTAATCTCTCAGTGTTTGCTTCAGTAAGGAAAACCTACTCCGTATTTCCACAAATGACTCATTCTCTCACATCCTCAGATAATACAGTAGTCACTCCTTACCCACGGTGTTGCTTTTCAGTTTCAGTTACCCTGTGTCAACCGTGATCCAAAAATAGGTGAATACAATAAAATAATATATTTTGAGATAGAGAGAGAGAAAACACATTTGCATAACTTTTATTACAGTGTATTGTTATAATTGTTCTATTTTATTATTAGTTGTTGTTATTAATCTCCCACAATGCTGAATTTATAAATTAAACATTATCATAAGTATGTATGTATAGGAAAAAATACAGTATATATAGCGTTCAGTACTAGCTACAGTTCAGCCATCCACTGGGGGGGCTCGGAACGTATCCCTCATGAATAAGGGGGACTTGCTGTACATGCTGCTTGTATGTCTCTCCTTGAGTAGTTTACTTTTCCATGCTAAAAAGTCATCTTCTCCATCAGTATGTTTCATTTGCTCCTTGTCCATGGAAATGCTTACTCTTCCTTACCTGGTTCGAATCCTTTAAATTCACTCCAGTAACATGTGTTTTATATTGTTGCCCGTCTCCATACTTATGTCTATTTTTATAGTTACTAAGCTTTTAAGATGATATAATAAACATAAGTGTGCTGGGTTTGTGTGCATCTTTCTTTGTGCATTAAGTTGGTGCAGCACTGTGGACAGGAAAACCCTCATTAAGAATTTCCCACTGCACCTCCCCATGCAGTGCATAAACAGTATGTTTGTTGCCTAAATCCTGATTCAATAGGATGGATGGTAAATGAGTGCCTGTAGCTATTTAAAGTTGTTTCTTTCAGGACTACTAACAACACTATTCCGACTTGGCTATTCCTGCTCTCCTCTCAGCCTTTTACTGGAGCCACTGGCCCTTTGGCACAATATCCCAACAGCAAGGTCCTTTTAGAAAAACTCAGATCAAGGGCTGGCCCGGTGGCACACTGCTACAGTGCGCCGCTTGGGAGTGTGACGGCGCTCCTGCCGAGGGTTCGGATCCCACATACAGACCGGTTCCCGCTCACTGGTTGAGCGAGGTGCGGGTGTAGCACCAAGGGTTGCAATCCCGTTGCCGGTCCCGGTCCGGTACGGGCGCGACACTGAGGGTTGCGATCCGTTGCCGGACACGAAAAAAGACAAAAAGGAAAAAAAAAAAAAGAAAGAAAAACTCAGATCAACATTACCATGGATAGCTTCACATTTGTCTCCTGAATTCACATATCTTTGACACGATGATGGAGACAGCAACCCATCCTCACTCTGCCTTCTGCTTTAGGCCAATAGCCATAGCTTCTCATCTGCAGACTGGGCAAGTGGGCACACATCACGTCCTCCGAGTGGCCTCCAAGTAGACTTCACAGACCCTCACAGAAGATTTGAACTGAGGGGGTGGCAACCCTCCTCCTCTCCTTTTGCTGTACTAGTAAAACTCACATAACAGCTGCATCTGTCTCCAAGTAAATCTGCAACTTTATCTATCTCGTACATCTTTACTATCTGATATATCTTTGGTGCCTAAGTTGAAACTTCCAATCTAGAGTCCTGGCATCCGAGGTATATCAAAATGCAAATTATTTTAAACATAATTTTGAAAGCAACAGGGAGCCATTAAAAAATTAAGCATGAGTATAACTTTATCAGATATGGGCTTAGATGAGGATATTGGATGGTTTAAACAAAAATGATGGATAAGTTTTTCAAAGTTTTATACGCAGACACACACACACATTGTATAGATAATGTGGATTGCCTTGGAGATGGGTATACCCATTATATAAACTAGGCCAGTAATTTAGCTCCTTCTTTTTTTTTTGGAATGTGAGAGAGAACTAGATGACATATCTGTGATCCCAATGATTGTCCAGAGCTGATCCACCAAATCTGTAAGAGCCCCTTCTCTTACCCATCGCTCCACGCTTTTCTTCATAAAGCTTCACTAGAATGGGTGATGATTCCAAATTAAAAACCTCCTTAGGAATCCATAGTCCTCTGCTACAAAATCCACTTCTTATATAAAAGTGTACTTTGGAGTTTGCATTTGAGTATAAATGATTTAAAAGTAATTTCCTTAAAATAGTGGTATCTCAGGACATAACCAAAGTGTGGCTACTATTGATTTGAAATTTAGCACTAAGAGAAACTGTATCCATGTATTTGGTATTATGCACAGCAAATTAGTAGCCCTGAATAAATATCATTAGCAATAATAACCCAACAATTCTTACAAACTACTTCAAAGCCTACATATTTTGCTACAATTGTTTTATAGAATGTATGTACAATGTTAATTCACTCTTTTAGTAACTTTTCTCAAGCCATTATAGAATAACCATAACCATTGGGCATTAATTTTTAACAAGGTATCTGTAGTCACCTATTTATCATTTATAACATGGATGGCAAAAGTGGTATCAAACATTTATTAAGCATTTATAAATAATTTTATCCTACTTCTAGCATGTATTATAAATACATTATTAATTCTTTCTAAATTATGGATAAGAAATCCTTGAAACTGAATACAAGAGTAACATTATGTAAATGACATTTTGTCACCCTTGAAATCCCTGTCCTGGGCTAACTATATGTATATCAGTGGAAGCCATAGTCAGGGGTGAAGAAATAATATTTCTTGTGGAAAACTATAATATCTAAGTTAGCGCTTGACAAAGCAGATTCATTTATGTAAGTTTCCTTGAACCAGATCTGTCCAGAATGAAAATTCTATTAATTGACGAGGTGCTTTGGGAAGTGACTGGATTCTTTCTGATGACTAAGTGATACTGACTAAAGCCATAGACTACACTGTGCACTACGTATTTTATCTGTTTTGTTTATTTGCTACACAAGCCATATACCCACACATGAGAAAATGTCCATTCCACTAAATGGGATAGTAATGCATGTATGTTAAATCTCCAAGCCATATGAGCATTGCTAATACAGAAAAGAGTCAATATAATTTTAGGACATTAGCTGAAATACCTACGATATTTGGGGAAATTGAATCAGCATTTCTTTTCTTTGGCTATAGGTTAAGTACCATAATGGCCATATGAAAAAATTTCTACCTCAACTTAGACCCAAGTTAGTATGCTGTATTAGAAGGTGAGACTGGAAAACATGGGCACCAAATTCCCGAGCACATATTTCAGTCACTGGAATTGGAGTTAAAATAATTGAGTTCTAGGATGACTTTCACTATCTTTAACCACTTTGAATCAACTTTCGACTTCTTTTCCTTGTCTAACTCTTACCGCATAAACTCCAGAAAGCCACCAGAGACAGAGAATCAGAAAAAGTCTCTTCACTGTTCAGAAACACAGGACAAATCAAGCCAACACCCTAAAGATTTTAGAACTTAAGCAAGCTTTACAACAGAACAAGAATGATTCATTATCTGATTTGAAGTTCATTTTAAGAAGAAGCATGTTTTTTTCATGCCTTTCAAAAAGTGTGATTTCTCTAGAAATTTTAAAATTTGTTTCCTAATTGCTATTGATCTATTTCTATATTATTCACCTCCTCAATGTTGTAAACTATTGCCTTTACCCACTTAACGGAGTAGTTGTGAGGAGAACAGGTAAGAGAATGATCTGAAATCTTTGGAGCAAACATGATTAGAGAAACTAACTTGAAGATTGCAGAAAGTCACCAACTAACTTGAAACTAAACAATGCTCATTTTGCAATAAAATAATGTGAAAATGCCTGCAAAATTTGAGGAATATAACTCCCTGAAAATATAACTTCACCAAAGTTAAGTTGCACTTTTCTTCCAGGTTAAAGATCTGCAGTAAGCTACTATCGTAGTGGTCCGGCTTCTTAATTTTTACATAGACTTTATGTTTTATTGGAAATGTTGGGTAGAGATAAGGGAAAATGGAATTATTAAAGTCCATCCCTCCTTTTCCCCACTACACACACCCACAAGAAGCCACTTCTTAGAATCATTACTGCTTGCTGAAGAGTAGATAGCATTTGGTGAGTAAACTAATATTACACAAAGAAGTTAGCAAACCCTCATAGGTATATTTCACCAGTGCCTACAATCTATGCTCTGTAGTTCTAGCAATTAACCTTGAGTTCACTACGGTTACATTTAAACAATGAAGTAAATGAAATATTGCAACATTCTGAGCACCAATGAGTTCTTGGTGCACTTAATCTAGACTGATGAATTATATACGAGACATAGTCTTCTATTGAGAGGACACCTTGTGCTTTGGAAACAACTGTGCAGAGGAAAACAAGAAGCTTTGGTTCTAGCCAGGTGGTGTTGGCTGAGTCACTTAAACTCACTGACTTCCACCTGCATTTTCTGTAAAAAAGTGTGAACATAAACAAACACATGAATATAAACATTTTAATAACATGATCTTCAAGATCTGTGATCGACCGTCCCTTTTCTCTTTGAAAGTAGCCATAAGTAAGGCAAAATGAAGGTGAATCTAGATAATTCCAGACCAGGAATAAAGATACTGCGAGGGGTCTACGCAAGGTCACACTGAACATAGGTGTTGGAAGAGATGGAGAAATTGATGCAGAAATAAATACCTACAAGTTTTCCACCTGTGATATGTAGTTTTGGAGGTTATCAGATCCAGCAGCTATCGTACATGCTTTCTTTCTTATTTTGGTCAATGGTAACATTGTAATGTAGATGAAGACTATCCTAAGCTGGTTCCCTTCTCTCTGCTATTATCAATAACACCAGCCCAACCTCTAAGTACTCAGTCCTCTCAGTTTCATGGCTGCCAAAAGCCTCCTCTCCCATGGTCTCATTTTGTTCTGTCCACTCTAGGTCACTAGGTCCTAGCAATTTCATTTCTTTAAGTCCTATCAAAATGTTTCCATCCCATGTTCCAAATTCTTAGCCACAAACTAAGTTACTGAATAAGCATAGAAACAAGCCAGACCTGTTTCTGTAGTATTAATTCCTTAACTAATCATTCTTAAAGAGGCAAAGTCTCTAGCAGAAAAACTAAGAAAAGACTCTCGGGGAGCTTGATGAGCTAAACTCTCCTTAAAGCCAAAATTTTATGACTAAAAAGAGAAATTTTGTCTAGTATTTGGCAGTAGATGATATGATTAGAACTCAGCCAATGTGCATTTTTAAAATGTATATTGTATGTAGCTGGCTGCTGTGCATTTCATATAATGCCTTACTCACTGGGTCTACAATTAATGTTGACTCTAAATTGTAAGTCTGTAGAACGCAGGATCGCTGTAGTAACATTTTAACAGTGTCATGTGCAAAAGAGCCAAATAAATATTTTAATTTTGTGTTTCTAAAAAGGAATATAACTGGTTATTCACAAGTTAAGGTTGGATATAATCACTAAGTTAAATAGTAAAATAAAAGCCTTATTTAAAGTGATGTGCTGTTCTCATTTTACTGAAATCTGGTATCGCATTCTTGCAGATGAGGACTTGGTACTAGTGACATACGTACACAAAGTGGACTTCAAAGCCGAATTTCACAGTCACTATGAATGAGCCTCCATACATAAGCATGGCAGGAAGTCATTCATTTAGGAACTTTTGGAAAACTGTTTAGAAATTCATGCATCAACACTTCCAAGTTTCCTTAGAAATATTCTTATTGCACTCTAAATTCCCAATTTCCTACATGAAGGGAATCTTTCAGTAGTCTACTTATGTTACATTGCAATGAATAAATTTTTATTATTCTTCCTTGTAAAGCCTGGAAAATTTGAGATAGTTCAAAACATAACTTTAGTGCTGTGAAAACCTGCAGTGAACTGCGAAAATCAAAGCTATTCAATCAAAGTTATGTTACAGTGTTTCTCAACTTCAGAGCCAGAAAAAAAATACAGAAAATTACTTTTATTTCAGTCAACTTTACATTGCATTATTGTCTTCACAAATTTTTCCGTGCATTGGTTGATATGTAGTAATTGATATTTACAGTATTTTTAACATTATATAAGCAAACATTCTACTTTGATAAAAATGTATTAAATTTTAGTTCCATAAAATTAGTACTTTTTAAAATTAGATTGTACATTAAAGGTTAATATTTGTGTTTTATTGGGATAACACTGACTTAAAATGAGTCAGACCAAGTGCAAAAGTAAAGGAAACACAATTCATAAATACATGACCAGAGACCAATAATACTAATTACTTTGGGGAACAATGCAGCCAGATTATACTTACGGAAGACGTAAATCTTTCAAAGGCTAGCAAACAGATGGCAAAGGTCATCAAATCAATATAAATAAATAATGAAAGTCTTTAGAAAAAGCCAAAATGTGACAAGTGAAAAGATGGTCATGTTGTTCAATTTGGGAAATTTAAATATTGGAAAGTCAATTGTTTGGGCATTAAATTTAAATGACTAAATTTTAAGACTAATGAAATATGGAGATGAAAGAAAATCTATGTGTTTTTCTATGTTGCATGCCAGAATTCCCAGGACCTAAATTGTTCTCTAGGGATAGATTATACATTCTAGCTTATACAAGGTTATTTCCAAAAGATCATGGAAAAATAGGATTAAAAGATAACACAATCTTTCTATGAACTTGATGAAGACCCTTCATACATGATCTTTTTTATACAAACCCAGTAAGAACATCACAAAAAAGTAAGAGGTGTAGTGACCATATCCAATCTCCGACTCCCCAGATGCTAGTTGGGGTCAATGTGGTCACAAACAGTCACAGAGTGTGTTGGGTCAGAGACTGTTGCCTCTTCCAAGTTGTCTTTACCTCCCTAAAATGCCTTATAATGCTTGATGCATGAGTTTAAGAATAAATCTTATTTTTTATAGAAATATAAAAGATGTTCTCATAAAAACCATCTCAAAAGTAATCAGATAAAAGGACTGAAACATGTTATAATACGTATCAGCAGTAGAACGTTAGATTTCAGAGCACCGCTGAGTTCTTTCTATTCTGCCACCAGGGGGCACTGTGAACACAGATGAAGCCATGTGCCCCAAAAGACCAAACAGAGAAAACTTCCTATGGGGATTTGTGATGCCTCTTTCCCTCCTACATTACCACTCCCCACCTGTAAAGAAAAAGAAATGTGTAGAGTGTATGTGTATATATATATATGAAAAAATAGATGAAAAATGAAATTGGGGACTCTATAAAGCCCAGAAGATCGATGCTTTAAAGAGAGCAAATCAAGGAAAACCTATATTTTTCCAGGCTTAACAGTTTGTTACACACTCTTTTATCACATTGTAAAACTCTGGTAGCCTCCCACTGTTGACCTATATGTACTCCTAAAAGTATTGTAGTCATCCCTCAATAAATAACATTCTAGCTTTTCCCCATTGTCTTTCTGTACACTTTTTCCTTCCAATGGGTGCTTTTCTAGTAGAACAGAACAGAGCATTTCTCTGGACCCCACAGAACAGCAGAATTCCTTGTTGAGGAGGTATATGAGGTGGGAGGACAGGGTGGCAGATATGGGGTCACTCCTAAATAAGAAGCTGCAAATGTTTGCTCCTGCTCTGGCTATGCAACTAAAAGAACAGTAAGTCTTTGTACCAAGTGTCATCTAGACCAAGTTCTCTAGAAAGCATCAGGCTAAGACAGCACAGGCAGCCAAATAAACAAGAAAGTTTAGACTTGGCATGTGCAAAAAAGTTTAGTTAGATAACGTTTACCTTCTAGGGCCTGACTTTTATTTTCTTCTATCTTGGTACAAGGAAAGTGATAAGAAGCAGGAAATAATTTTATTGATTTTTTCCCTCTGAATTGCAGATGCTGTACTTTGTGTGTCAAAGGTGATGAAGACAGCTTGGAACATGGAAATCAGCCAAAAATTCATGAAATGAGATGTTACAAGGCCATCTTCATAGGAATCCAAGAGACTACATCAGTTCTTAAGAAACTAGGATATTTCTAGAGAAGACTCTTAAATGATCTATATAAATTGTTCCAAACTGTACTAAAATTAGAAGTATAAAATGCATTCTTCTAAACACACACATACACAATGTCACCTTGATAATACTCCAAGATTTAAGTCATATGTGTTCATTTACTCTTTTAAAAAAATTCAAGAGGGAGATTGAAGCATTTTTTTATTTTTGTGAGTTCAGAATAATTTTTTTAAGCAATAGTGTCTCTCAAGCTTTTCCATTTTCCATGTTCTTGCGAAAATATCTTTATATTGGGCATTTTAAGTAACAAAATAATGTCAAAGAACTACCTGGTACTCGTAATATTTTGTTGAAAAGTTATTCAAGTGTTTTCTTTGAAAATAAAAGCAAACGCAAGTGGAAGTTGCACAGAGCTTGATGTACAGAGTAAATCATTTAAGTACAGATATGCTTGTCCTTTGCATAAATGAGGCATGAATATTATGGTGCGGGAGGTGCTTGGAAACCTTACACTGAAGCCTGAAAAGTCCTCATATTTAGGAGCAGGCAAGTGAGTAACCATAAGTATGTGGCTATACTGCCACCTAGTGGTACGAAGAACCAGTCTTCCAATAAAGGTGGATGACTTGCAAGTGGGTGGAAATTTTATAAACGAATGTTTCTTTTATAAAACTAAAAAAGAATTTTACACTAGATGGCTGAAAAAGCCTAATAAGGGCAGTCATCTCTCTTCTCTTACGTATTTTTTCTGCGATGCTTCATAATTCTCATTGATAAGAACCTCAGGAGTCTGTAGAAGAGCTCTGCAAACTCAGCAGGCCAGGCAGGTATGGATGAAAACAAGCTTCAAGTGTCATTGAATGAAAATATTGTTATTTATTACTGCTTTAAAGCAGTCTCTCTTTTAAAAAGTCTGTTTAGGATTTAAATCTTTATTTCTTACTGCTTTAAAGCAGTCTCTCTTTTAAAAAGTCTGTTTAGGATTTAAATCTCTGTTTTCCTTTTCTAGTTGGAAACCAAAACCCGAAACAAAAGTCCCTATTTCTTACTGCTTTAAAGCAGTCTCTCTTTTAAAAAGTCTATTTAGGATTTAAATCTCTGTTTTCCTTTTCTAGTTGGAAACCAAAACCCGAAACAAAAGTCCCTTAGAGAATGTTTCAAGTGCATCTTCCTTGTCCTCGACTGCCAGCTTTCTAGGAATAAAAGCATCCTCTTCGTAATCAATCCAGGATGCAAACTGTTGAAAGGAGTGTCTTCTAATACTGACGTCTCTATTACAGGCAGCGAGGATGCCAGATTGTGTCTGCAGATTAAGGTCATTTTAAAAGCCTAGGGAAGAAGAAAAAAAAAAAAAATCCTTGCAAGGCACCAAATTCTTCTTTGAGAGAGGGTTAAAAGAACCATTGCTGTTTATTCATTGTTGATCTGTTTTTCAGGGGCATTGTTATTACAGCAGGCACCGAGCTGTAAGGGGGGAGAAAAGCTGCAAACAAAATGTCAAGGGAAATAACAATAACAAATAAATAACAGGCATAAACAGAATTCATAACGCCTGACATGAACTTGAGAACAAGTTCATACATCCCACTTCCTGAATATGTTCCAAGTAGACATAAGTCCGTTCCTCCTTCTACAGCAAATAAAATTATTCCCTTCAGCAACATTTGTCACATTGACCAAGAATACTACTTTAATATTCAAGTTCAGAAAAAGGTTATACTAACATGTTTTAAGGGAATAAGATGTGTCTTATTGACTAGGTGGATACTAAGAGAAAAAGACATGTCTAGTTAAACATTTTTCAAAACAATTCTCCAAAGTAGCATAATACATATTTTGATTATATTTGAATGATATCAGGCATTCATTTCACTCCATCTACATCCCCTTTATTTCCCATGAAAACACTCTGCTGAAAAGTTTATCTATAGTCATTTAATGTAATCCCTCATTTTACCAATAAGGTAACAAGACCACAGAAGTAAACGTAGCATAACTAGGCAGGGATGGTCTAGAATCCAAATCTCTTTCTTCCTGGAAACTTAATTTTCACTGCATCCTGTAGCCTCTCTGTAGAAGCCAAATGTATTTTACAGTTTTCTAAGGAATGGTTGATGATCTCAATAGTCCAAATTTAAACTGCACAGCATAGAGTAAACGAGCATAGGTATTTTAAAGTCCTTGGAAGCGTTAGTATTCACTATTATACCACACTATTTTAATAAATATAAAAGCAATGTTTATTCACTTTAAAGTCATGACATCTATGAAGTTAAAGGTTTTCGCAGCAATGAGCAATTAGTTAAACATCACACATAGAATCAAAACAGCAATTTGTAGATTTCTGTTGCTCAGTGCCTTCATTACTTAGATTGCAACTTGTTTCAGACCACTAAAGACAGGGCTATCTAAAAATCCCCAGGCAATTAAGGACGAAGCGTGCTCAAACATGAACAGCTCTTGAGGAAATAAATTGAAAGACCAGGTTTTATCTATCATGTTATTAGGTAGATAAATCACTGGGAAGAATAAACCAGTAGAAAAAAAAATAAAGCACAAACCAAGATTAGTCCTTTAGAAATCTCCTTGGAGATTATGCAATTTTCTCCACGAAATCAATATCAGTTCAACTGAATATAATTACAAGAGAAATCAAAAGCGGTCACTTCATGAGCAAGTAATAATGGTATTGTTTCCTTCATTACGTAGGAAGATTTGATCACAAATCAGTGGCAGGGGAAGAGGAACATGTATATTTGCTAAATGACTAAGTGACTCTTGGCTTTTGGGGATATTGTCAGAATTCCTTGTTGACCCTGGATTGAGGTTTTGTTTTGTTTTAAACAAATCTCTAAATTTTACATAGCTGAGAGGAGCGCTGGTATTTCAGTGTGTTCTATTTTCTTCATTTGAAATTTTTAGACCATGTATTATTCATATTAAAAACTCATAGAACTTTTAAAAATGATCAGATGTCTGAAGAAAAATATAAAAAATTCTAAAAATATTCTAATTTCCCCCCATTATAAAAATATATTTTATTAAAAAAACAAACCATCAAACCAGCAATCCATAACACTACCTACCAAACAATGAAATGGCCTCTGTGCACATGAATACATAAAATAACACTTCTATGTAATAAATTTACTACTTGCGACATGAACCAATTTGGAAATAAAGCAAAGTAAGATTTAGGTGATGTAGACTTTAATATGCTGTGATTATGATAAAACCATGTTTCATAGTGTAACAGTATCATTAATTGGTCTCTGATATCACTTCTTTTATGGACATTGTATCACATATACAATGTTATTGTTATAGCCTGTCAAATGCATCCTTCTGAATAGGTCCTGTACATACAGTATTCTAAGCTGTTAAAAAAAAAATGACCATCAAGCAAATTTTGACCTGAGCAGTGAAAGATAAATATATAATATATTGCTTTTCAATTATAAAGAATAAACCAAAGTTTCAGAGATGAGATATCATGTCAAGAAAATTTTAAAGTATCGATGGAGATGGTACAATAAATTCATTTTTCTATTTTCTTTTAATACATGGGAATTAAGTAAAATTATAGAAACACATAAAGTTAGTGCTTGCAGTCTGCTGAATAACCCTTTATTTTATAAATGAAGAAACTGAAGCAAGAGGAACCTTTATAATAACATTTCTAAGAAATTTAGAGCTAGCTAGCTTTATCCTTTGTTTCAAAGTCTGGGACACGTGCTTCATCTGGGATGATTACGAATTTGTAAAATAAAGTCAAGATTTAACATTTCTAAAACAATTTCTTAAGTCTCTAGTGTTGGAGATTAGTCAGATCAATATTGTTAGATAAAGATTAGAGAAGACTCATCTAATATGTACTATATGAACATTTTTTGAAAACATGGACTAATTATTAGAGCCTTTTGAATGTAGAATAGAACATACAAGTACAGAGCTGGATTGAGAGAAAAATGGATCAAATATGCAGAGGACGAGACTTCTAATTTTAGACCTTATCAATGCCATCCTATTCTTTGAAGAGAATTGATGGATCCTAAAAAGAGAGTGCACTTAAGAGGAAATTTCCAGGCCAGGTTACTATTTTTAATGCAGAGAGTGGCCAGGTCCTCTTCGTGCATGTGGGTGATTTGCAGGTGCGAACCAATATGCTTGGTAGGTGACAAAAAGCATATACATTTGGAATTGAATACTGATTAACACGGTTTTTCTATCATTAATACTCACTAGTTTATAATTTAAGAAATTATATGCTAATATTTATGATTTCTGTTTATTATCTATGCTACTATATTGTTGCTTTACATATGTCAGTCAGATAGACGATAGTACACTTAAGGAATACAGTCCTACTATATAACAAGACACATAAATGTGAAACAAAAAAGGCAAAGATTTATATAGGGGATCTGTGCACATGAGCAAGAAGGTAAGAGCAAAGAGTAACCGGTGGTGCTTGTGTGGATCCTGATAGTAGAACAAGAGAAACATCACCAGCAATGTGTCTTTTGTGTGTGTGTGAAAAGCAAAATATGGTGCATTAAATGAAAAAAAAAATGTAGAATTTAAGCACCAAAAGTAGTATAAAATATACAGAATCAGGAAGTGGAAAATGACTTCTAGGGATAGAGGACTAAATACATTTGGTGTTTATTCCTGAGTAAATCACCTTTGTACGGGAATAGGAAAAGAAAATACAGTATAGAGGAGGAAGGAAGGTACATTGGAAGGTTTCAAGTCCTTCAGTGATATTGAAGGCTGATATTCACTGGAAATCCAGGAAGCAGAGAACTAGAGAGCTGTGGGATACAACTCGACACAACCTACATCTTTTTTTATGAACACCATATATATCTTATATCAGACTTTCTAAAACTTTCGGTTGAACTCAAGAATGCTTTTGTTTTTGTGAGATCACCCAAATTCTTGACCAGAATTTCTTAAGTAATGAATTCCCACATGAGAAATCTCTGAGTAATTGCATTCTAGTTGGGATCATATTCCGTATTCTGATTTGAAAATACTTCCTGAATACTCTTGAGAAGACCACCAAAGCTGAGAAACCAGGGACCCATGTCTAGGGTCGTGTAGAAAACTGTAACAACAATCTTCCACGGAGATTTACTGTCGTGTAGGCTCATCAGGAGCAATCTCAGTAAAGGTCATCATTCTATATTCCCTTGCTCAGTAATCTGGGCACCATTTTTATACCTCCTTTCAATGAACCTCATCCAATCAATTACTAAATATTGCTAATTGTACCATCTTGATATCTCCAGACTCTATCCACTTGGCATAATGCCAACCACCAATGCTCTCACTTAATCTGTGTCATGCCTTGCACTGACTTTTATACCAGCCCTCTAACGAATTGTCTTAAATCACTGTTAATCTAATCTTTCTCATTAGTTAGAAGGATTTATTTAAAACACAAATCTTCTCTTTCCCTTTTGATCCCCTACAATCACTTCCTTTTGCCCATTAGAACAAACTCCAAACTCCTTTATCTGTCCTGATAGACCTTATCAGATCTGGCTCCTGCTTATCTGCCTAGCATCATCTAAGCCAATTTTGCTCCCATTTCAACACTTCCAGCACACTGGCCTTATTTTTACTTCTTCGGACCTTCCAAACACTTTCCTATTTTCATGGATTTAGTTATTGCTGCTCCTTCTCCTATCTTTTTCTCAAATGTTGAGTTATTTTCAATCACTTCCCTAGTAAAGTTAAACATCATTTGCCCCAGAGAAGTCTTTCCTGATCCAAAAACTAGACCAATTCCCCCAATCTTGGAGAAAATATTATATTCTGTACTTCCTCATTGCCTTTGTAATATTTGTAGCTGTTCAAATCTATATCCTCTCCTTCCTGATAGACTCCTTTGGAAAAAAGCCCCAGTCTGCATTGCTAATTCCTATATCACTCACACTTAGCATATTTCCTGATCGAGATAAGGTACTTTTAATAAGTGGTTTTTAAATGGACAAAAAATTAACGCTATTATATGTAATACTGCTAGAATAGAACGTTTTAAAGTGATGTTCATCTCTTGTCCACTTCCTTGTTGTGTAACAAGCCACTAACATACCAGGCATTGAAGTCTAAAGCTTAAGGATTTTGGCAGGATAACTTATATAACTAATTCTTTGGAGTATTGACAATGTATGACAATATTGCAAGACTTGACAATAACGATTATTGTAGTGATAGTGTAAGACAATATTACAATACATGACAGACAGAGTCAAAACTGACAGTTTTCATTCAATGGCCTTTTTTTTTTTTTGTCTTTTTTGTGACCGGGAAGGGGATCACAACCCTTGGCTTGGTGTTGCCTGCACCGTGCTCAGCCAGTGAGTGCACCGGCCATCCCTATATAGGATCCGAACCCGCGGCGGGAGCGACGCTGTGCACCCAAGCGCTGCACTCTCCTGAGTGCGCCACAGGGCCGGCCCTCGATGGCCTTTAAATGTCCATAACAGTATTAATTTGCAGTGGGGATTCTTGCTGAGTGGATTAGTGACACAATGCATGGCAAGCTTCTAATACAGCTATGAGTCAGGGTTATTTTAGCCACACCTGTTGGAGAAGATCACTAAGCTGTTGAGCAAACCCAGTTAATACAGCAACTGTCTGCATTCCAATCATAATTTGAGACTTCACAAGAATGCCAGGAATTTTGTGCAAATATCTGTTCAAAGATATATTGTCCACAAATTCTGTTCAAAAATATATTGACGTTGGGAAAAGAGATGAAGTGATTGATATAAAAAACCCTCTCATCCCATTGCTCTGCTTCCTTACTGTTTTATATTTCTTCATAGTATTTAATATTTGTTTATTTTCTTTTTTGGTCTATCACCACAACAAAGGTAATTTTAATGAAAGTGTATTCATTTTTGTATACTGAGTTCCTTGAAAAGTGCTGGACACAAAAGAATAAATACATGAATAGATGTTTAATAAATATGTGCTTCCTTTATTAAGGAAGCATCAGCAAGGTATGTGTGGACCCTCCATTCTCAATTGTTAGGAAAGTGCGCTGAGATATTTGGAAGGAGGTTTTAAAAGCTGACCCATGGCCATAATTAACAGAAAAGACTCACAAGGGTGAGTGGGGTCTATGAGGCTCAATTGGCACTAAGGAAACTCATTCCATTGATGAACAGTTAGCCATGTGGTGGTGGAAGAATAGAGAGGATTTGCATTTTTCTCTAGTAAGAAATTAATTTTTTTTCTTCCCCAGCAAGGTCAGCATAAAGGTTCATGAAGCACTTGCCTTGGACATAAAAGTGACCCTTAAATTTTGCTTCTCACATACCTCACCTCAGTTTCTGGCCTGTGCCATATCATCTGAAGTCAGAGAGTGGCAGATTATAAAGCACAGTTTTGTTGGAGGCCGACCTCTACCTCCTGGAAAGGAATCTAGAGGTCAGGAGACAGTAAAAAGCTCCTTTCCGAGTCCAAGGCTATGCACAATACAGAATTCAATCAGCCACTCTCTACCTGAGTACTCACGTGGGGTTTATAATCTGGGGACATAACACTGATATCAGAGGCTCACTCAAAGTGATTCAATGTGCAGTTGGAATTCCATAAAAATTAAATGAAAAATTACAATGTGTAGCTCCAGTTTTGCACATTTATTTGTGAAGAAAGGGAACACCTAACACTTTCTCTGTGGTGGCTGATTCCCTATGGATAAACTCCATGTTATTAATAATAGCCTCAGGTTAGCAAATGAACTATACACTTTTCCGTCTTCTTAACACAGTTTGTTTTCCTTAAATAAAGTGTGATGCAAATATTTGTGTTCTTATCTGTTATGGAAAAGCTAAATGCATGGATTTGAGTATGCCATCCTTTCTCAAATTCCAAAAAAAAAAGGACATGGTTTCACCTTAGGCATATTTTGGAAAACGCACTTTTTAGTCACATAATCTACCCATTGTTTTTCTCCTCTCATGGAAAATTACAGTAGCAATTCTGAGACAGAACATATGAACATGGGAGAAACAAGAAGATTATATATATAAATTCCTCATAGGTGCTCTTGGGCTGAACCCAAGAACACAGCACTGCAGCAGACAGATGTAAGCCTATAAAGCATGGTCACAGAAGATAATTGCTGTTAATAATTCATTAAGAACTATTCCTTTCTCTTTCAGGAAACTTATCCATCACTTCAACCATTTTCGCCAAGCTTTATAATTGGATGTGTAGAAAGGGCACACATGATTTTACAAGCAATAACAACTAACATTTGTACAGCACTTTATAATTTGCGAAGCAGTTTTCATAAACATAATTCACTCTTCACCACCACAGTAGTAGTTAGGTGTTATTAAGATCATCTACATTTTACTAACGAGGATATGCATTGGCAAGATTATAAATTCGGTGCATGGCTATATGAGTAAACTCAAATGAAATGTCTTGTGTACATAAGACCCTCAAGGCACTACATAATAATTAGTCCAAAATTTACGCAGTAGCTAGTGCTGGTTCATTCACCAGTTCAATGATGTCAGCACCAAAGTCTCAGAAATTCTTTCTTTTCTTCATGCTGCATTTCAGTAAGAAAGAGGAAGAGAAGAAAAAAGGAATGAGAACTCATCAGTGAAACAAAAGCCTGAGTCATGCGGTCACCCTTCTGGAAGTTGGCAAGGGAAAGGGAAGACATAACGGAGATTAGGTAAACCAACAACTATTTCTCCTACAAATGTATAAAGAAATTTAAATTTCTGTTCTCTTACTCCAGAGCTCATTCCCCTCTATCTACAACAGACAGCACATCAATGGGAGTGGAGTATGTGTGCGTGCAGCTTAAGTTTGTACACACGCCTATGTTTGCAAGTAACTGTGAAAAAGGACTTTCTCATGAGAGTGAAAAATATCTAATACCTGGTTAAAAAACAAATGAACCACTGTTTACATGTGACCTGCTTTTATTCTTAAACACCCAAGTCTTTGAAGACTCATTTGCACTCAAGTCTTCCAATACCGTAGCTATATTGTTATCACTCAAATAATATATGTCTATCATTAATCTTTTAACTATATTTGAATGCTCCAATCCCAACCAGTCATATCCAAGTGATTTGCACACTGTCTCAAATTCAGCATATCTGAAGCTACGCTATCTGTAAAACGTCATTTCCAAACTTTCTTGAATTTTTTCCATGTTGCCATTATTCTCATAGTCCTGAATCCAAAAGTGAAGTCACATTTGTTTAATATTCAAGCAATGTGCTCTTCTGCCAATATATTTATTGGTCATGTGCAAGGCACTGTGCTGGGTGCTATAGCTATAGTGGGAAGCAAACTTATATCACAGATTCATTACAATTTTGCTATTTAGGTCTTTATCTCAGACTTACGTTACTGCAAAAAAATTTACTTTCTTTTTTCCACTGTACATACAAATAATAGAATCAACTTTCTAAAAGATTTCACCCATTATGCTTGTCTCAATTTCAGCTATGACAGTGTTTCTGCAGTGCCAAGTGCTTTGATTTGAAACAGCTACACCATCCTGTGTAGTAAAGAATTAATCTCACCTAGAGAGGTTTGGCCTTTGCCCTTGGCTACTGGGAGGTGATGTCTAGGCTCTGTAATGTTCTGCCTGGTATGAGTGTCTTTCTTTGCTTGGGGCTTTGGCCACAGGATGGTCAAACTATGTGATTTATAATGAGAGCTTTGGGACACATCATATCAGTTCTAACCTTCAAAGGAACTGAAGACTAAAGGTATTAGCTCAAACCTCCAGAAATGGCTGGAAACTAAAAGTCAGCCACTTGAGCAGTATGTGATAGAACCCCAATAAAAACTGTGGACACCGATGGCTTTGGATGAGCTTCCCCTATACGCATATTGCCACACATAGTGACCAGGAGGAGGTAACACTATCCACAACTCTGTTGGGGAGGATGACTGGAAACTCCAAGTCTGGACCCCTCCTAGACTCTGCCCTATGTGTCCCTTCTGCTGGCTCTAATTTGTATCCTTTTCCTGTAATCAATGTGACTGTGCATATAATAGCTTTCAGTGAGTTCTGAATCTTTCTAGTGAGTTAGCAAACCTGAGCGTGGTAGTGGGGACCCCTGAATTTGTAACCAGTTTGTAAGAAGTGAGAGTGGTCCTAAGACTCTGGACTTGAAGTTGGTGTCTACGGGGATGGCAATCTTGTGGGGACCATTCCCTCCAGCTATACAGTTTGCCTAACTCATCGCCCATCCTTTCTGCAAACTCATAGCTTCCCAACCCAGGCCTATCTGCTCCTTACTTTAGTCTTCCTTTTGTTCTTGATGTTCTCCCCTTATTGTGGCTTGCTCCTGACCCTCCTGCTCTTTCTCCAATTTTTTCACACCTTCAAGGAGAATGTGAAGTGCTGCCTCTTTCATGAAGCTTCATTTCACCAGACTACCAAATGGACATCTATGCCATTTCAACTAGCAGGTGGGTTTTTAATATCATATATCGTGCTTTGTTTCACATGTGTTGTTAAGTGACCCCATTAGAATATAAGCTTCATAAGAGGAGGGAACATTTCTTAATCAGTTCTGTAACTCTACTGGTTCCTACTACAGTGCTAGATAGGTATTCCATCAGTGATAATTACTGGACTCCTCATCCCTAAGTACAGAATGAAACACACGTCTTTCTGCCCCCAAAACAGAACAGGTCTACTCAGATACTAATTTCCAGTCATAAATGATTTGATTAATAATAATAATAAGCTATCCTTGATAAGAAAAAAAATATTCTCTTGAGTCACCATTTATGACCCCAGAATAGTTATTGGGTTGATTTATTTTTCCTTGTAAGAATGACTATAAGAAAAGTAACACATTCACATTGCCTAATCAAGTTTCTTTTTATAAATCTACTACTCATTTGCTATGTCATAAGTACAGACAGTGACCAAGAACAATGCTCCCATTGACTGACCAATGATTGAAACTAGCTAACTCAGCTCTCAAACTCACTCTATTACCTTTCAGACACCATCCCAAGTGCTTCATATAGTACTGTGGGGTGGAGTGTGCATGTGTGTGTGTGCAAATTTTTTCAGTTCCCCTAAAGCTCTATGACAGAAGGGCTATTATCATCCTCATTTTACAAATGTGGAAACCAAGCACAGGGTAGAAACAACTTACCCATTGTCAACCAGTTACTAAATAGTACAGTTGGAATTCTATACCAGGAAGTCCAGACATATAACCCATATTTCAATTGCTATACTTCCTGCCTCCTGCATTTTGTATAGAGAGCAGCTGGACTCTGCCCCTATACAATTGTGCAATCTTGTCAAATCCCATTGCCACATACTGATAACCCTTCACAAGTATAACTGAAACTGGAAAACATTTAATATTCCTGTGTGGAGGCATCAAAGTAGGACTTGTCATTAGTGGAAGTAATGTTGTGATGTCTTTCTCTTGAGGAGCATGTCAGTGCCTCACCCAGTGTCACAGAGGGATATAATAGCAAGGAACAAGTGATGTCATTTCATTTCAGTTGAGAGAAACAGAAAAAAAAAAAAAAAAGGCATACTTAGAATGAGCAGCATAATCTTTTGGAATTGAACTTTAATTTTTTATATGATGTGTCATTTAAAGCTCATATGGTTATACTACTCATATGGTTAAGTGGACAGAAGCTTCAAAATGGCATGTGTAGGCATTATTCCACTTTTTGCATTTATCATTGCATATATATGTTTTCAAAGAAAGATTTCTTGAAAAGTGTTAACAGTGATTATCTCTTGGTGCTAGGATTACAGATTGTTCCTTTGTTTGTTGCTTTTATTTTCTACAGCAATTTTCTACAACTAACTCAGATTACTTTGACCAAAAATTAACTGTTAAAGTTTTTATGTTAATCTGAACATATGAACCCGAATTAAAAAAACAAAAAACAAAAAACGGAAGCTTCTTCAATTTAATTTGAGAGACCTAAAAAAGCAGTTTTAAAACATACACAAATAAAATGCTATATTTTTAGAGCACTTGCTTTTTAATATCTTGTATATCATTTCTTACAATGATCTCCACTTTTAGCTGTATAATGAGTGTTGTAATGCCAAATTTTGCAAGTTTCTTTAATTCAGATATTCGAAGGAAAAAAACAACATCAATATATTGTAGATGAGACTGCTCAATGTATTTTTGAATGTTTCCATTAATCTATGTAAAAGTTGCTGTCTCTGTGCTGTCTTCTTTTATGGCCGAATTCACAAAAGACAACAAAGAAAGACATAAAATATATCTCTTCTGGAACATATTTTTCAAACACGAAAGGAGACAGAATGAGCTTAGTAGATGTTGGTTTCAAACTAACCAACTATAATAAGCCAAAATCATGCTTTTTACTCCTTTAGATATCTAATTACTTACTTATGGCAAAATTAAATTCATGATCAAGCTCTCTTGCTCAATAAGTAGAAACCTATACACTACAGGGAAATAGTGTGGAGAAAATTTTATTCCCCACTTTAAAACCAAAACCAGAATTAAAGTTATCCTTCACTTTAGAAAATCCTTTTCTAAATATAGCCCTCTACATTAAGGAAGCTTTTTCTTCATGGTGGCTTCTTTAAGATTTCATTTCAAAAACTTGTTACAAGTATCTATATTGTTATTTCTTTGCTTGGTAACAATTAAATTATAATTTTACTCTTCTATGCAATAGAAAAAAGCTAGTACCCAAAGATTAGTTCAGTGCCTGAAAGAGGTGGCTTTCAAACCAAAGACAATGTCTCCAAAGGGGAACTTTTATCCACTTTAAAATTGTGCCTGGATTTTTTTGCACTCAGTGGCACAGTGGCATTATGTATGTCTCAATTTTGTGGTGATATGGTTGGTGTCAAAATCCCATTTGGACATGCACAAATTCATTTCTATGATTTACTCTGAGTCCAAAGTCAGGAATTTGTTTTCGACTGAGGGCTGCTGACACATGGAAGAAAGATGGATTACAGGACTCACTGAGATATAGACACTATTGAATCCCAAGAGAAAAAGAGACAAAGAGGGAGAGTCAGGCACAGTGATAGGAAATGGAAACCAATATTCAAGGGAAAAGCACCTGTCTTGTGGCCTATTCATTAAAGGCTGCTATATTTTTTTTGTATAGCTTTGGCAGCAACAGAATTCTCATTTGAATACTTATCCTTTATTTAGTTTAACACATTGTTTATAGCTCAAAGATTTTCACCACTCTAAAATATTTGAAAAATCTGTTTTAGTCTCTGATTGTTATTGCTTTAGGTAGCATTTATTAATTTAATTCCAAAGAAAAGAAACTACTTAAGCTTAAATCAGGGAAATACTTATTTTGTGAAACATTTTACCAAACAAGGACAGTTTTAATTATTCATCATTCCTGCTATTTAAACAATATTAATCATAAAAAAATTTGATCTCAAAAATTGTTTTGTCTATTGTGAAAGTATCTAAAAACTTATTTGCTTGGAAAGAGAAACTTTCTGTAAAATGATGGAGGCCCAGAATTAAGCAAATCTGATCATCCACAGTCAATAAATTGCTACTATAAGCTGTAATATATTTATTTTTAATAAAATATTGAAATATCAGCTGAAATTTTAATATACTGGATATTGTTCACAGCTTCTTTTTAAATTTGAAAAGTCTAAGTCCTCTGTTTCTTTACCTAAGAAACTAGGCAAAATTCCTTACTTAATTTTGAATTATTTGTGAATTCTTATCGAATTAATTGGATTGCAAAAGACAAGAAAGCAATTATTGCAAAAAAGAAAAAAAAATGCATACATGATATTCAAACACAGTGTTTGACAACTGGGACTGTTATTTACTCACGTAGTAGACTATATTAGCAAAATCCTAGGCTTTTCTTATATTTTTAAATCTTGAAATTGACACTTACTGTTGACGTGGAAACTGTTCCACTGACTGTTTGACTGACAGTTATCATCTGCTGATCCCCGTTGTCTCTCTATTCCCAGTTGTTATATCTACATTATACATCATGGTTATTGAAGGAAGAAACTTGCTTTTTGAAATTCAAGTATTCTGCTACTGATAAACATCATATATAAAACTTAATAATAATTTTAATGATGCCAATGTTTAAAAATATTTTGTAGCTTATAATGTATTTTCACATACATTTCTGCCTTATTATCCCCATCTGATTGACAGGGGAGCTGCTAAATCTATGAAAGTTACACTTCCCTTCTCCTAAACAAAGACATGACTTTTAAAAAAGGCATAGTAGTTTAAGAATGCTAATATCATGTTACATTTCTTCTTCAAGACCCCTGGAAAACAAATAATATTTCCAGGTATATGGGAAAAGTATCAACAGATTTCACTTATGAGTGGAACTCCTTTAAACACTACACATTATTCTAGAATTTAAACAGCATTCATCAATTTATATTAATATTTAAGGTCCAAGTAAAATAAAATTATTAAAATGGATCTAATTAAGCCCATCTTGTCTAATTCTTATAATAGTAAAACCAATTTATCTCCCAATTAAAATAGTAATTGCATTCAATAATAATTTTTATTCAAAACAATTTAATCAATTTAGTAATAATTTTGAGAAACAGAAATATGCTGTGCTTTAAAAAAGGTATTAAAATGTAGAAACAGTTACTATATTTGAGAGGAGAAAGAAGTATTTATCGATCATATACTTTTACCCCAAGGAAGTAATTTTCCATTGATTGATATGTTTTTTAGAAATTGTCTTACTATTTTACTACATTATACAAAGGCTTAATGTAAACTGTAAAAAAAAAAAAGAATCCATAATAACACCAACTGCCTTTTTTCCTCTTTTCATTCATAAACTGCAATTCATCTCAACTAAATTAAAATTCTCTTAGGTTCGCAAATCAGTCTAGATACTTCACTCTTTGTATGATTCAAGGAAGAATGCCTGACTCCTCATCAGTCCCCATAATTTGTTTGAAAAGGACTTTGCATAATAAATGAAAACGACTTTATTACTCGTGCTTTATTCAGTAGAGGCAATATTCAACTTTAATAATGCAATTAAAAGTGAGAAGAGAGTCATTTTCTGCCAACTCTATATGGTGGCTTTCTCATAAGGAGTCTTCACAGTAGACTTTCAAACACCTTCAAACACCTTCATAGTAACAATTTGGATATTTATCACTCATGGGGTTTCAAGACAGGATTCTTTCTATTAATAATCATTATGACTTCATCCAAGATCCTTCTTTTACGTGCCCCAGACCTATAGGAGGCTATAGTTTACAAGTAATTTTATTTTTAAATGGAAAAAATAAATCTTTATAAAAAACAATGTTAAAAGTGATATTCAATATTTGTGTATTAAATACTACATATTCATAGTTGAAAATTTTGAAGAAAAGCTTAATATATGACTAATTAGTATTTGCTCTTCAAGACAGTTTATAGAGACAAATGAAGATATTGTCATAATGAATATTTGGGATTATATAGGTAATAGCTAACAAAAAATAAATGGGGAACATGCTGTTTAATTTTACTAAAATTTATCTTCAAACTGAATGAAGGCTTTTAAATGGAGAGTAAATGATTCTTGTAATTTACATTCAAAACCAATGGATGATAAACGATAAAGATGATGTGGAACTGCCAAACAGAACAGCCCTGACTTATTTTTTCCTGTAGTTGGATTTTCTAAGCTTTTCAAAATAACAAAATGTACAAAACTCTATCAGATGACTGAACTCTAAAAGATATACCAAAATACCCATGGCTGATTAAAGGCAAATTTGCTCTAATCATGTGTCTGCACTTATCAGCATGGAGTCTGAACAATATGCAGTGTATGTTGACCAGAAAACAAACATGAAAAGCTCCACGACACACTGTGGCAGATGATGTTTTCTGAGTGGTAATTCTGATATTTGATGTATATTCTTTATTCTTCCTAAATAACTTTGATTCTGTGCCAGCCAAGATATAGCCCTGAAAAAATACTTCAAAGCACTAAAATGGTGAAAGAATCTTCAGTGTCAAGTAGAAAAGAAAATTGGACCCATGTGCTTTACGAATAGCTTTCATTTCAAATTCATGAAAAACAACATCTCACTCTCCTTAAACTTGTGAGATGTGCAGCTGTTTGTTGGTGTTTCTTACTCTACATGTAATTCTAATTGATAGAATTTCATTCAATTTCAATACGGTTTTTATGATCAAATGGATTTTAAAGAAGTCATAGAAAGATTATCCATCAGAATTTGTTTTTCTTTTTTTTCAATTTATTCAGATTTTTTTAAAAAGCAATCATTAAAAAATTTCAGTGAAGTGAAGAAGATATTCACGAAAGAGTATAAGGCAAATAATTGCTCTGGTTGCATGTTAGAAACAGGTTGATTTTATTTATTTATTTCACTCTAAAAGGGATAGGAAATTGTTCAGAGAATTTAAGCAAAAAGTACATTTTTACAGTGATTTACCAGATATTTTAGGTAAGCATATCTAAGACTCTGAATCTTTTGAAAAATATAACCGATATTTTATACTTCACTTGACTTACACATGTTTAATTTGAGGCAAAATCTCATATGAATTTTGAAATTTGAACTCTGGGTGGTGTATGTTGTAATGTGTACCATAATTTGGCATCAATTATCGAACCATTTTAGAATATCTGAATATATAATAAGGAATTGGGCTTTAGGTTGGAATTATTGCAATAATTTTCTTAAATCTTCACTTTATACATAAAGATGTAAACATGTTTATATAATCCAAGCAATGTTACTAATAATCTGTAAAAAATAGCACACCATATTGTAAAATACACCTAAAATGTACTTTCTCTACACTCTCCTGCTGTTATAGGGTCAATGTAACGATCACAGTAATACAAGATGGCCAGATACAATAATTCCATGATATTATTAGCTGTTAACAATCTCGCATAGTTTAAGGCATAGTAGGAGATGAAAGGATAAAAAATATTGGTGCTTGGAGGGAGCTGTTGGCCAATAAAGGAAAAAAGGACACCGTTTGCAAACCAGGTTCGACCTGCTCTTTTCCTACATTATCTGTGGCCTGAGTTACAGCCCTGTCCAGCTGTGGATGAGAACGGTAAGTCCCACAAGTTGAATATTTTCATGTATTGGGTACACATGGAAGGAATAAGGAGAGAATCTATTGCATAAAGCAAAGGCCATTTGGCATGTCAGTGTTACCTTGTGTCCCGGCCTGTTCTACAGGTTCTGTGATTTTTCTCAGAAAATAAGAGGAAATAATACAGAAGTGTAGTTTCAAGGGGCTCTAATCAAATGTTTTGGGATTTGTTGTTTTGTTATTATTTGCTTCTAAGGGGCAAATGGCAGTGGGTAAGATAGAAACCTTCAAAGTTTTGTGCACCTTGTAGCTGCAATATTTAAACTTAATCTAAAAAAGAAGAGAACAAAATAAATCCAGGTGCTTTTCTTGGCACTGTAATACCTGGAAACTATTCAAATCTGTATAAGAACATCAGCTTTGAAGGGCCATTTTCAGCCTCGTAAAATGTAGATTGTGCATGCTCTACCGTCTCCTGTATCCCTATCTCACACTTATAAAAATGAGAATGAGTTATGAAAAAATAACTTAAAATATACAAAATGCTTTTAGCACTTAGGTGCTAAAACAGTCTTCAAATATTTAACAGATCCCACCTCCCATTCCAAGTTGACTTTTGATGATAAACAAACCATTAGCTAATACATTTTCAGATGCCATTAATTTATGCAAGTCTCTACAATAAAAGTAACCATTCAAAGCCATCTACTTTAAAACAAACGGTGACACCAATTTTTGCTAATTCTTTAGATTTCTTTGTAAGAGAAACAACAGGGAATGCACAAAGAATATTCTCGAGTGATTTATTAATCCAGGTGCTTACTTAGTTTCAGAAGGAGCAAAGTCAGCCAAAAAAAAGAAAAAGAAAAAAAAAAAGAAAAGGAGAACATTTTTGGTGCCACTAATATATAATGATGTAAGAAAAAAAAAAGGGAAAATAATTTAAGATAAACAGTATCCATACGTTTCTGCGATCTGTGAACAGCATATAGATAAATCATTTCATAATATATTTTTCACATTCAAAGTCTTTTTACTGATTCCTTGGAATAATCAAGTATTTTTAGTAACCATAGATTGACTGATAGTTTAAAAGTTTTAAAATAATTTTAAATATATATTTTTTAAATATAAGAAGCTAGATAATTGCTAAGGTGGTTCTTAAAAAGTATGTATATTTACTATTTTATATTTGTATTTTAGTGGGTTAAAATCCACATAGAAATCTTGTTTCTAATAAAAATTTCTACGGCTTAGAAAGAGTTTAAAATCTAGCCTTATTTTTATTATTTTTTAACTCTTTTATTCTATTATTTCTATCTAGGGAGTTCCTTTTTTTTTCTTCTTCCCAATTTCATTCTCTCTGTTACACTATATGCCATTACTGACCAAATATTTGAAGCCAGAAAAATGTCACCCAATACATATCAGGGCATTTTCATCTCGTCATATAATACTTAGCAACAAAGAAATTGTGTGCACCTTTCTCGAAAGGTAAAATCTTCAGAAGTTTTAGACTGCCAGTCTTATGGAATCAGACAGTACAGATGGTTTACAAAATTCTCATCAAAACTGGATGCAAAACACCATATCTAGCTGCATTTTTGCAAACAGCATACCTAAATGAAAACAAAAACCTCTCTATTATTTCAGCTTTTGGATCTACTTACCAATGATTATTTAGCAACATTAATCAATGTTATAAATAACAAAATGGTACTACTGGGATGAAACAAAACCCTACAACTCTATGCTACTTTTATTTTTGGAGTAATCAAAGACTACTGCTTTTGTTTCCAAAAATCACCTAAGTTTTTTAACTACTGAAATACAGGCATTATATGTTCTTCAGAAACAGTGATTCAAATGCAATTTATTCAACTAATTGCATGTACTAAAACTAAAAATGAAAACACCCCAAATTTGTTTTAATAAATAACATATTTATCTTACATTTAAAAAATATTTTATTTAGTGACTGTCTTCACCAAATACTTATCTCCACGGCCTGAATAGGTATGGCTTCCAAGCAATAATAATAATAAGACAGATTATTCTTCCTGAACTATCTGCCGATTTAATTTTTATTATTAACTGAATGGCATATATAAGATTATTTTGAATTCTATGACTAAAATTAAGGTATTTTCCCCCAAACTGAAGAATTTTATTCTTTCACAGAAGGGTTATTTGTTTCTATCCAGGTTGGGACTCTGCTAATTTTATATATTTCTCATAAGTACACTCAAGTGGCCATCTATAGATGGAGTACCGTTCTAGAGAATCCATCTGTTGTTTAGCACAATACTAATATTTCTTCCTTAACGTAAGCTTATTTATTGCATCATTATAACACATTGAATTTATTTACCCAAGAAAATTGAATTATATCTTTGCTATGGTCTGAATGTTTTCTCTTCCAAAGCTATGTGAGAGACTGGCCCCCAATGTGGCAGTGTTGAAAGGTGGGGCCTTTAAGAGGTGATTGGATATTTAGGACTACATGCTCTAAAATGGATTAATCCATTTATTAATTAATGGGTTAATAGTTTAACGGGTTATCAGGAAGTAGACTGGGAGCTTTATAAAGAGAGGAAGAAAGCATGTGATAAAAGGCTCTTGCTCAGCCCTTGCTATGTGATACGCTGCGTCTCCTTGGGCTTTGTAGGATGCCCACCAAGAAAGAAGGCCACCACTAGATGCACCCTTCGACCTTGGACTTCCCAATCCCCAAAACTGTAAGAAATAATTTATATTAATATAAACTGGGATATAGTAATCCCAGTTCCAGGTATTCTGTTGTAAGCAAGAGAAAACTGACTAAAACAATCTTGTACCTCAGAATTTTTCAGCAACTACCTGTGGCAGTTTTAAGTATCTTAGAGAAAAAAAATTATACCTTAAAACATATGTATCAATACTCAAAGCAATTTTAGCATTTTTCTAAATATTTTAAATTTGGTACATGCTCAGTTAAGAATAGAACTTTAGGGTTGGTTTTGGGGGTTTTTTTTAGGTGTGAATTAGAAAACCAGTAAGAAAACAAAAAAATAATTTTTAAAAAAGCTGAAATTGATCAGAATATGTAGTTTTCTACATTCACTCTTGCCTGGGACAATTTGAAATCCACTAGAAATAGCTGTGCCCAAAATTAATCAGTGGCAGAGAAATTAGATGGAGAAGGTGCCAAGGGGTAGGCAAAGTTAAAGTTTACCCAAAACCTATGTTTCTTTGTGGTCCTTGTGGTGCCAAGGGGTAGGCAAAGTTAAAGTTTACCCAAAACCTATGTTTCTTTGTGGTCCTTGTGGTGCCCCCCGGTAGGCAAAGTTAAAGTTTACCCAAAACCTATGTTTCTTTGTGGTCCTTGTGGTGCCCCCCGGTAGGCAAAGTTAAAGTTTACCCAAAACCTATGTTTCTTTGTGGTCCTTGTGGTGCCCCCCGGTAGGCAAAGTTAAAGTTTACCCAAAACCTATGTTTCTTTGTGGTCCTTGTGGTGCTGTTGGGCTCCCCCAAGATCCCCTCTGCGGAGGGCACTGTCCTCTTCCACACAGAATGCCAGATGTGCCTGATGCTAGGAGAGCCACAGCAGAGTGAGAAAAACCCTCAGGAAAGTCAGGCAGAATTTGGGGATTTTACCACAGAATGATTGCTGGGGAGAGTACATCTCCATAGAGCTGACTTCGAGGTAGCCTTAAGCTTCTCCTCCCATTGATGAGTGTCCCCTGAGAAAGGAAAATACGTATTCCTAGGCTGCTGTCTTGTTCAATTCATTTCTGGAGTTCCTCTTTGGGAACCAGATTTAGAGTTCATTTAGGACCCACATAAGAAAAATTAGTCTCATTAGGTTAAGGTCAAGCTCCATACATGGAAGAAAACACAGCCTCTTGGGTCCTGTCAACTTTGACAAGAAATTATACCCCACAACTTCGCATCTTTTTGGTTCTGTTTACACTGATTGGAAATGAACACATAAAACCTCCATTAGTGGTCCAGTGAGCACAATGACTTTTGATTTATACCCAAACTGCTAAGCCTCTTCAAACTCGAAAGGTGACTCTCATGACATTTTAAATTCATGGATTGATATTTTACAGTTTTATGCATAGTTTAAGCCACGGTTAAAAAATCATAAGCATTATTTCCCATTTTAAATAATATACATTATTACATTATGCAAGAAACTTCCCTATTATATTCTGATGTGAAAACTAGCAATAATTATTTGCAACTCCATAATCTCACCAAATGGTGGCACATGTACCATGTTTTCTTGAGACTGAGACTGAGTTTCATTCCCAGTAATGGCATTAGCTGCTTGAATATGTGTTATAATATCTCCTTGCGTTTATAAAATCAAAGATTAAAAAAGTATTGGTCCAATAAATATTTGAACTTCTCTAAAGTATTCAACATCAGATTTTATGTTATTTTATTCATCAATGACTATCTAGTTATCTTCATTTGAATTTTATAATGAATTCTGAATTTTGTACAAGAGAATGTTCAGTATTACAAGAGCACAATGACAGTCTTTTTGGCAGGGTAATGAACTTGAAAAATGTGTATTATTTTCTCTATTGCAATGATGTTATGTATTTCTTAATTTACTCAACATTTATTTATCAAATATTTACCAAACATGTAAAATGTGTCAAGCAGCATAAGAGGCAATTCGGATAAAACTGTAAAGACAGAAACATCTATGACTGCATGGACCTACAGGGAAGACAGACTAAGTAAGTAATGTCAGGTTTGATAAGTGCAAGAATCCACAGAAGAATAAAACACAGGGACATATCCTAGTCAGGCTTTGAAGGGTATCAGGAAAGGTTCACCTTCAGTAGTTGGTTCTTGCCTGTGACCTGGATTATGGCACCTGTTCTACCTTCAGAGAAATGTTCAGTGTCATCTTGGTGATGTGATAGTTCTTAGACATGATGTTATTTATGCTTCTCCCAATTTACCTTTGCTCTTTCTTTTCTGGCTAAGTCAGAGATGAAATTAGATAGCCTAACAGTTTCTCATAGTTAATCTAGCCATACTTTTTTGTTGGCATAGTACTTTACCTAGTTCAGATGTCTTCTATTTTCATATATAAGATTTACCCTGGAACAAGGATTGTCAAACTGTTTTACAGATCAGGAAACTGAGATTTAGAAAGTTTGTTATTTGTCTGAGTCAAGAGCTTAATAAAGCCAGGCATTATCACTACAAGTTTCTCTTCCTATACCACATAAATCATTTAAGAAATAGAGTAGAATATTTTAAAATTGAAGCAAAATATACTTTCAGATAAAAAAAATTATGCCAAAGGTCTAATATGTTTAAACATGGTGGTTGCAAACACATTGCAAGAGTTTGTCTTTGCTTAATTCAATAAAGTATTAGAAACATCATTTACACATAATATAAACACTATAGTTATTTGCCACTTAAAATCAACTTAAAAAGAAAAAATTCTCCTTAGTCTTGTTGCAAGGCTCTGCACTGGTTTGTGACACCAGGGATAGGGACAGAACCTGCTGCAGTCTTCTGGCCCAGGAACCACTGTGCTGGCAATTTCCCAACTTTCCGGACCCCTTATGACCAGGAGAACTGAAACAACGGCTGAAGGGTGAGGCAGCTCTTGACTCCTACTCTTCTTAACTTTAGCCTGCATTCGGATTTCCTTCCCCCGATTTTCTTACTAATAATTTTAGATAAACTGGAATGGGATCCATTGCCCGATGTACAGGCTAAAAAATCTCCATAAACCATCTTCAACACGTAAACAACAAAGCATGGGGTGGGTAGATATAATAGATTTTGCAACCCAGATTTGGCTGTGGACAAGTTATCTAATCGCTCAGTTTCAGTATTCTCATTTGTATTTTATACATTGTCATTTCACAACATATTTTCTCAGTATTTCATAATGTTGTATAGGTTAAAATCCTGAGTGCAAACAACTATGGAGGTGTAAAGCACACAGTCGGCACTCAACAAATGGTAACTGAACAACTCCATGATGTCACCATTGGTCCCTTCCATCACTTGCCTAGAAAATCAAGCATCTATCTACTTGCTTCACTCAAGGTGTTCTTCACTGTAGAAACAGGCTTAAGGAGTGTGTGTGTTTGTGTGTGTGTGTGTGTTGTTTTGTTTCATTTTGGTATTGTTTTTGGCTTAGCCCAAGCCAGGGGCTCAGCAGTGTAGAGATGAGTTTGTGTCACACTTCCTTTGATCCCTGGAACCTTTGCTTTCATTGTAAAGGAGGAGCTGGAATCAAATTTGCCTGGACATCAAGCAGTCTTCAGGGAGGAAAGGGTTCAGAAGCCAAACCTGTTCCCTTTGAATTCAAAATGCTTGAGCCTTGTTTCCTCCACTGAACAGGTCTCTCTAGAAGTCAACTATTAGTAAAAGACAGGCAGAGTTTGTGAGAATATCCTCAAAAAGGAAGAAGGGTTCTAGGCCAGCGACCAAGGATCAGCATGTCTAAAAAGAATTGCTTCTGGAAACACCACGTACCCCCTCCAGAAATGCCTTTGTCACTCTGGGCATTCACAGGGAAGCAGACTTCAGTTTGTTTCCATGAAAGCTCTGTCACCAGGTGCTGCAACAGTGCTATCAGAAGCTGTCACCAGGTTCACTGTGTTGGTTTCAGAAGCCCGTCGTGGAGCAGTGGAGGGGCTGCTATTATCACCCAGCATTCCAGTTTCTCTTCCGAATGACAGAAAACAGGACTGACCCTTTGAACCCAACTTGTACTTTGGGGATTTGGGTGGAAATGGGAAACTTGGGGGAGGAAAGCTGGTTTTGTGGCTTGGTGGGTTGATGGGCTAAGTATGATTGTTATTTAAATAAGAAAATAAAAGAAACACTACCGAATATTACCTGTTGACTATCGTTTTCGGTATTGATTTTCTATTAAGGCTCTTACTTGTTTATGCTCATTTATACAACAACGAAAACAAGAAACTTATATTAGTCATCAATAGGAAATCATCAACATTAAAAAAAAATACTTTCAATGTTTATAGGGTATCAAGAACGCTCACTACTTAATTTAGGTGACAGACTTGAGAAAGTCTTCATTACAAGAAATCCGAGCATGTTCTTCCAAATACACACACACACACACACACACACACACACACATAGATAGATAGATAGATATATTTCATAGAGCAGTGAGTCAAATTTGTACATTTTAAACAGAAATCATTTTATTGAAATACAGATGTAGTAGAAAGTGTCATTCACTTTCCATACACGATCATATGGAGTTGTTTCTGAGAATTAATAGTGCCTGATATTGTACAGTGTCTACCATACATAAGAGAATCCAATCACACTTTCTTAAATTCTAAAATATCTATTCTGCCATCACTCTCAATTATCTACATTACATTCAGATTATCAGCAGAGACAAAGATTGCTCAAATGATTTGCCCTTAATATCCAGAAATTTGCAGAAGCCACTAGGCAATTTCTTTTTCTCATGTTAGATCAGTGTATTGAGAAGGGAGCAATAAAACACAATGCCCATCAGAGGAATTGGTCCTAAAATCTGTGGACAGTTTCTAAACAATATCATGTTGATGGTGCTTCCTCCAACCTTCTATCTGTCCTCACAGCTCTCTGAATGACTTGATCCTTTTCAGGTCCAATTCAGCCTTACTAAAGCAATCTCTCCCTCTTTCTGTTTTCTTTTGCCTCTGGTGTTATGAGAAGATCATGTGCTAGTCATCACTCCACAGGTACCTTGATATGGGCAAAAGGGTCTATTGGAACCAGCAGTTCTTTCCAGACTTAGAGTGAATGTAAATGTTACACATCTTCAATAGCTACCGGCAGCCTTGGATCACAAGTTCCAAAAACCCTTTAACAATGAATCAATAAAGGGTGGCAGGAAGACCATGAGACCCCATGCAGGTGGTAATGACCCTGAACAAATAGCTTCTGCTACATGAAAGGGGAGGGGGTTGGGCCCAGCAGGGAAAGAGGCAAGAAGGAGTTCACACAAGGGCTCCTAAACAAGAGTTTCTCTGCATGTGATACACAGTCCTCAAGCCTCAGACCAAGAACTGCTGAATCAGTACATATACTCAACATATCTCTTTTTATTACCATAATAGCAATTTACCACCATCTAATTCTTTTGTAGCATTAGTATATTCAAGGTCTCACAGGCACTATAATTTTTCAATATTTCCTCCTCCAGTTCTATCATTTTGCCTTTTCCAAGGTAAAAGTTGGTTTCTAGTTCATTATGTTAGCCATTTCAAATCTTGGGAATATTTTCTCTGTCCTTGATTTAAACTATCTTTAGAAAAATCTCATATATCTGATTTATTTCTTTATATTATTAATAAATAAGTTAAAGAAAGCTAGAATCACTGCTGGGTTTTGCACCTACTGTAGGGCAATTTTTATGCAATTGAAATACTGCTTGTTTTTACTTCACTGGCAGAGCAATTCATGACCTAGGTCTTAGGAAGGTAACTAAGGAATTAAAATCCAAAAAAATTACCTCAAACGCTACAAAAATAAAATCTTTTCTAATACAGCTTGAAAGTGACAAAGAAATATAGAGTTTGAAGGTAGCCTTAGCTTTGTTTCTTGACAAATTTGGAAAGCTCACTCTTAAGCCATGGAGAGCATTTTATCTGAACAGCTCTGCTGTCTCTGTCTCTAAATCATTTTGTATGTCTAGATAAGCTTATCTATATATCACCAAACCTTTCTAAAATATAGCTTACTCAAGAAAAAAAAATGCTATCTTAATGTATTATGTTGTAATTAATCATATACAGTTCTGAAAGATAAAGATTCTTTTGCAAAACAAGAATAATAAAATAAAGGGGTTAAGATCCAGTAATAAATTGGTACTCTGAAGGAGTTTTGAGTCCTCGTTCTTCAGATGTTTCTTAATCTAGAAGCGTAGAGGATACTATTGTAATCACTAAAGGAATTTTATTCTTCTTACTAGAGCTGTTTCTCCCGGTAAAACAATTAGGTGATTAAAGAGATTTACACAGTGCATCACTGTGGTCCAGTAAGGATTTGTACTTGACATTACCAGTAAATGAAATTCACAGGGGAAAATCTGACTCATATGGGCTTTTATACAAAGGCAAAATAATCAATCGGTGTAGGGGGAGGTGGTAAGGGGGAAAGAGAGTTGTACCAGATATTGAGAAGCAAAATTATTCAGCTGATGGAATTTTTTTTTTTCTTTTTTGGTTTTCCAGTGGTTGCTTGGCAAACACATTCTATTGTCTGGAAAAAAAAGGGGGTGGGGTGGGGTGGGGGGTGGGATTTAATCTGCTTTCCAACAATCCTTCTAATCTCCTAGGGAATAGTAGACTCTAGGAACAGGGGAAAAAAAAACACTAGAAAAATATAAAATTTGTATCCCAATAATTCTCAGATAAGAACATATACTTATTACCACTAAGATTTGACTAATACTTTATCGTCTTAAAATTGTGTGGACATTTAACTCATTCTACCTTTCCAAAAGCTAACAATTTTTTTCTTATTATTGGTATTGTGTTTTTCTTTCCTTGAATACAAAGACAACATATGTACTGGCTAAATGTGAATGTGGATCCATATCCCCAAACTGTAATCTTCTTCTTAACTATGGTAGACATTATTCAAAAAAAAAATTTAAAAGAAAGTAAAAAGAAGTGTCCGTAACCACTAGCTGTGGTTCCTTTAGATCTGAGGCACTTGAACTTGTTGAAAAAATAAATGCATGGCCTGATGATAATTAATCAAAAGAGCAAAAATTGACTTTTCAGTTTTGAAAAGCAAATTTCCATCTAATCATTATCATTGATACACTGAAACCTATCTCTTAATTCTTTATATCTTGCCTTATTTCTAAAAGCTTCATTTGTTAAAAGGTTGTCGTTCAGCATGTGGTTCCCACGATATGTTCTCTGGGTAGTGTTCTATACTGTAAACTCTTCCATTTGACTTTAATTTCCCAGCACATAGCTTATTACCCAGCATATCATTAATGTTCATAGTTTCAAATTGTAACCTAATGAACTGTTCTTAGGTATATAATACATAAATTTATTGAAAAGCTGTAAAGCAGTTCCTAGTGCATTAACTAGCTACAAGTTAAAGGAGACTACTAGCTGTTCAACAAATTAAACTAACTTCCTGTGTCATACTGATTCTATTTTAGGTGCAGTAGACTTAGGCATGAGAAGTCCAGTAATGTTAGAAAAACTGCCCTTACAAGTTACAGGACCATCGAGGATAGTACTCTAACTGCCAGAAGTTCTCAGAGTTGAAGCAGGGCTCCTGGGGTCCTGCATTGTCGGGCTCTTCCTGCCGAGCCTCAGATCTCTGGTCTGATCTGGAAACACGTGGGTCCAGTCAGGCGCATGGAGCCACTCAAATGATTCTGCTGGTGTGTGGAAGATCAGTGAGTGCATCTTTGAATTTTGTTCTGCCCACCTGCCTCCTGCAGGAGGCAGAGATCAGAGGCCCCACAGGACCAGTGAATAGCATCCCGCGTCGTGGGAAAGTCAGAGACTCCAGGAGGTGCGTGGTGCTATAGCCAGTTAAAGATGTCACTTGGGAGATGAGAAAGAAAAATGTGGGGTGTTGAATCTGCTTCATTGCTTACAGAAGAATTTGGTCACATAAAAATCATTTGGAAAGTTAATAAATTGGCCCCGTATTATTCAGGAAGTATCTGGTAGGGATCGTGTGGCTGAATATAACTGCCTAAATTCAAATCTCAGCTCTGTCACTTGGGAGCTGTGTGGCCTCCCCATGTGAGGTTACCTCCCCATGCCACAGTTTCTTCATCTGTAGAAGGGAGATCAAGATAGCAGCAGTCTCATAGAGCTGGTATGAACATTAAATAAATCAAAATTTAAAAATTACATGGAACAATTATATATTATCATTATCATTACCTCTGACATTACTTTATAGGAGCAGTGAAAACAAGCAATTTAAAAAAAAAAGATAAATTATAGAAGAAGTAAAGATTTGCAGGTAAAGGAGCATGCAGGATAGCAAACATTTCCGAGTCCCTAACATATTAAAAAGACATCAACAGTCTTCCTGGGGTTTTACTAGCATGATTTTTGGACCTTCTTAAAGTGGTGTGACAAAGGTCCTAACACTCTGTATTCCACCCCCCCTGTAGAGAAGAAAATGTTCATTTGAGAAAGTTGGAAGAAGAAGCTGGGGTCTTGTTTCAAAAAGGATTCTGCTATATAAAATATTGAATCAAAAAGAACACACTTATTATGTGCTTCCTTTTAAAGAGATTTTGAAATTATTATTAAAGATTTCAAGCATAGATAAAAGTAAAAAGAACAGCAATGAACTCCCAGGCACCCAGCATCTAGCATGAATAATAATCGCTCCTGGCCAGTCTTGTTTTCTTTCATGTATATCCTCTTCTCCTTTGCACTGGATGACTGCATTATGCATTCCTAAATGAAAGCCTCTGACAAACATAAACACATTACCATGAAAACACCTAAGATTAAGTATTGCTTAATACTGTCAAGTATCCAGAGACATTTTTTTAAAAACCACATTTTTTAAATGGGAGACGTGAGATGCCCCTCTGACACTCTGTTTGCTCACTGTTTACTCTAGATGTCCACTTATTTAGCTCCTGCTGTTTCTGATACACTGAGGTTGTTAGAGCAACATAAACGAATTTGATCTCCTTAGAAGGAACAGAAAGGGCAGACCTAAAAGACAGAAGTTTAAACACAGCACAATCTAACTATGGAACAGAGAAAGCAGAGAAGGGGAAGGAAGAAGCATGAGATTGTGGAAAAGACAGGGCCTCACGCAGAGATCAGGAGAAATGGGCTGGGGCAGGAATGTCTGGAAACAAGTCTGGCTGTAGGAGAAATGATGGATATTTGACTGGGAACTAACTAGTTAAGAACTATCTGGGCAAGACAACAGGGGCTGTTATTGGTGTTTTAGAAAAACGATAACAAGAAGTAATGGTATGTCATCACAAATTTGAAATTGCATATTTTTGTTGTTGTTGTAGAGGAGTTACCAGGAAATAAGATGGCATGTATTATACACAGAACGAAGACAGACAAGGTTATAAATATATGTGCCATATGTAAATATGCACACATATGTAGGATTAAGTAGACTTGATTTTGAGTCCTGGCTTCCTTAATTGCTGCATGACCTTGAACAAGTGATTTTTCTCAGATGAGCCCCAGTTTCTTCAACTCAACAAATGGGGATAGTAACAGATGTTCTACAAGGTTACTGTAACATTTAGATGAGATTAAAAAGCATTGTATCAGCACCATGCTCTACCCAGCTGAGCTAACTGGCCTGCCCAAAAAACATTGTAAATGCTTAGTTTAGTGTTTGGTCCAGATATATAAAAGACATATCTTAGTCACCTAGCAACAACAATATTAGAAGTAGTGGTGGTAGTTGTAGTCATAGTAGTACTATTGATATTTCTCTACCTTTCAGATAGTTTCTCTCTGCCTGGACAACATTTCAGAACATATAAACGGAGGAAGAGGAAAGTGATGGTGCAAATAATGACCAGATATTCCAAGAAGGCAATCGGGGCCTGGGGTAGCAGCTCACAGTGAGTAAAGGAACAGGACAACTGAAGATCACTACCCAAATTATTTGATGCTTAACTCATGCCTTTAGGGAAAACAACAACAACAACAACAAACACAAAACACTAAAATAAGACTCCATAAAATTTTTTTTATATACATAAGGGTACTTTAAAAAGTTCAAGAAAAGATTCATGTTATCTTTTAATTCTATTCTTCCACCAACTTTTCGAAGTACCCTTGTAAATTTCTCCACAAATTAGGTTTGGGGGAAAGTACACATAAAACAAAAAACCTACCAGACATTAACTTATTGAAATCATTCTTTGCTAAAAGTAGGCTCCAAAGATTGATTTGAAAGGAAACGTCACCAGGAGATATGACTCAACAATTTGTTGAGTGTGTTTTTGATTTAGGCAAACAGTAATTTAACTTCAAATAACTGAATTAAATAAAATATTGTATTCCTTGAAACTAAAGTCTATAAAGCTTATGGTGCTTATACAGTGATTTTGCCAAAACTTATGAAAGATGGGACAGGGTTAGATATTTATGAATACAGAATCATCTAATGCGGACATCTTCTTTTTGTTTATAATATTGTTCATATTTAGAAAATGAATTAATTTCAGAAGGTCAGGAAAATGGTCCATGCAAAATGATGCATTTCACAGAGGTTCCATTTAGAACCTGTTAAACTTTGAGAGAGACTCATCGGAAGGAAAATATCATGAACGTGCCTTAGTAGTTCATTAAAGCTTTGGGACTGGCTGAAAATCTGTTCATATTATAGTACACTTAATATCAAGCAGTGGAAGTGGAATAAATGCAATGACCTTGAAAAACCTTAAATAAATTGGATCTATAAACTTTGATGTCTCCCTCATGGAGACTGCAATGCTTTTTCATCTTTCTTTCTTTTTTATATATGGTCTGAGTTCAAAACAAAATATAAAATGGCTTTTTTATCATGTTTTTAAAGGGAAAGAGATTGAATCCTTTGGTGAAAAAAGTTCAGTATAATGCACATCGATTAATATTAATTACTAATTTTATGCAAAATGACATGCCAAATTAATTACTGATGAGCAATTTTAATGGAAATATGCCAGGATTCAGATTGTTTGGGGCAGAGTGGTTCAGTAATAAATATTTAACACACTATAGGATATTCTGGTTGCCCTGGTCAGCCATTCATTTCCTTTGATCCCTGGAAACTAATTTTTGTTGCAGTCAACTGTAACTGATTGCACACAGTTTTTTTTTTTTTTTTTGGTAAACCAGGCACCTAGTGTACGTTTTCGCATTTGCTTTCCATCTGATTGTACCTCTGTCACAGAAAGCAATAAGACATGAGTCTGTTTCCAGCTGCTATCTGCTAATCATTTATTGCTTTAGATTTTAATCTAATCTGCCTGATGTTTCTTTTTTTTAAATAAAATATCTCTATAGTGAAAAATCACTTTGAGTCCTGTTTAAAAGCATGAATTGCTGTACTGACACTTTCTCCCATTAACAACTAAGTTGTTCCATTTAAGTACTTTACTTTATGAAACAATAACTTGATTGTTTTCTTGACATCTTATCCTATGGTGTTTCTTTTTCATTTAAAATCCTGGATTTCTCAGTGATAGTATGAGCTGGATAAATTATGAATTTTTTCTGAATCAGAGTTTATCAGCATAATACCATATATTAATTATTCAAAATATGTATCTTTACCTAACATTATTATTTTATCATGTCTATTATGGGTAGAATTTTTAAGTAGCAGAACACCTAAGTTAGAGTAGCTTATAAAACTGAATAGAAAATCACTGATTTTTTTTTTACAAAATACCGTAGATTATGAAATTAAATCACAATCTTCTGTGCACAAATTCAAACTAATTTCTTAGATTCACTAATGCTTTTAAGAATGAATGCAAAATGTATAATTTTATGCTAAATCAAAATGGATAACTTTCAAAAGATAGCTTTTACAGAACTTTTTAGACTCACATTATGTAATAGTAACCACTAGCAATATGTAGCTATCAATTTTAAATTTAAGTACAGGAAATTAAATTAAAATTTTAGTTTTTCAATTGCACTAGTCATATTTACATGCTCAATAGCTACAAGTCATAGCAGTTACTGTACTGGACAATGCAGATTTGTAGAACATTTCTATCATCACAGAAAGTTCTATGGGACAGCACTGTTCTAGAGCATCTGAATTTTGGTACACACTAATCTAACAAATATAGCACCTAAAAATAAAAGTTATCATTTATTAAGGACCTATATGCTAAGCACTATTCTTGGTGATTGCAATAATATAAAGCCAAAGTTATGACTAATTTAACAAGTTTGTTCTATTAAAAACTGATAAAGATCCATAGATGATACCATTTTGATACTGTAAAAATTATAAATATTTTTTTATTTGTTAACCTTTAAAAAATGTATTCAAAAACAGAATTTTCCATTTCAAAATAACCATATTAAATCTATTTAGCTATAAACATTTTCTCTTCCATGTACATTTTAAATCCAAATGCTAATAAAAATTTCATAAACCACAACTGGGGAGAAAAAAAAAACTGGACTAGATTAATAGTAATATGAGATGAAGTGAATAAAATACTCTCCAGGGATTAAAAGTAACTAATTTTATATATATTATATATTGTGTATGTATGTTGTATATGTTCTATATAATGTATATATAAAGGAATGTGATTAGATTTTTATTCACTGTAATTTAACTTGTGTTTTCACACGTTGGCTTATACCTAGTTTTCTTGTACTTGAGGATGGTTGTATTAAGTGTTCCTTCACCTTCAGATATTTTTCCATCTTCCCTTTGTACATAATTCCTCACAAACAATAAAAAACACATTAAAAAGATTTTGAAGGAAAAATTATAAATTGTACCAATTATCTTAAGTACTTTATTTCTCAGAATGGTATACTTAATACCTTATAGTATTTTAAAAACCTGATTAAAATATGTTCAATTTATAAGAATTTGTTTTCTGGATAAGAAAGTTAAAAATGATTACTTGATTAGGGCCTCTGTATTTTTGCAAGTTGTCACTGTCTGACTTTATAGTCCCTGTGAATGGCACCTCGTGGAGGTATGCAGTGCAAAACTGGCACAGCTGTACAGCTCTGAGCCTAGCCATGGAAAATATGTCATCCTGTCCTTTGATTTTATTTGTTGAACATTTCCAAAGAATATATGGCACATCCTGTATCAGGTGTGAAAAACAAAACATGTTCACTAATGAGATAATACCAGCCTTTGGTTTTGCAGCTAATAGCCTTTGGCAGGTCCACTTTCATGCCTGGGATCCCACTCCAATTAACTGAATATTATGGAATTCCTAAGAGCAACCTTACTTATTTATTCATTAATTTAATCATTTAAAAAGTATATGAGTACATATCATATACCAGGCCTTGGTACAGAAATAAAACAGTCCTTGTCAGAATGTTCCATGAGCAGAGAACAGAGATATGGAAGAAGAAATTAAAGTAAGTTATTATAACTGTAGCCAAATGGACATGCACGAGCTGTTGTGGACGTGCAGAGGATGATCACCTCAGCCATTCTTGGGTATCAGTGAAAGTTTCTCAGGAAATATTACCTTATGGAAATTCTGAAGTTTGAGTAGGAATTAGCCTGGTAAATGGTACTAGAGAATAGAATTCCGGACAGATATCTAACCATAGATATAGAAGGGAAAAGCAGTGTTTTTCAAAGTCACTGTTGACTAAAATAAATGAGGATAATTAATAATTTTGTCTCACTTACATGGCAGAAAGTTCTACTGTCTCCTCAATATCCATTCCTCTTTTTCTTTCTTTAAAAATGAAATCCCAGTATGTTATCTGGGCACTTGATGGACCATGTGAAGCCGGCATTTCCCAGTCTTTCTTACAACTAGGCATAGACATATAACTAAGTCTCCCTTGCAACTAGGCATGGACATGTAACTAAGTCTCCCTTGCAACTAGGCATGGACATGTAACTAAGTCTCCCTTGCAACTAGGCATGGACATATAACTAACCAGTGGTATATGACCAGAGTGAATTAGTAATTGCCAATTCCTGTCTTTAAAGGGAAGGGACTTGACTTCAATTTGTCTTCTATCTTTAATGCTATCTGGAATGTAGACAGATGGTAATAACTACAGCAGCAATCTTAGAGGCACGATATTAAAATTGCTTGTTGAGAATGACTGAACAACAAGATAGAAGCTGCCTGGGTCCCTGACGCCACAGAGCCACTACAGCAGCACCAGACTGCTCATACTTGGACTGTCACGTGAGAGAAAAAAGGAATTTCCAACTTGTTTAAGTCACTATTATTTTGCAATCATTTCTACAGCAGCCATCTCTGATTCCTAATTAATGAATGCAAAATTAAAAAAAAACATTTTAAACAATACTTCATATTTATCTTTGTATTATTCCTGATAGTTGAGTAGGACTCTCGATATACCTCTGGACTAGAATCTCTATTGGAATGCACATTATGTGGGATTTGAAAGGTGACCCTAAATAAGTTTTTGGATCCTGATAACTGTATGTTAGCTATCTTTTGAGAAAAGCTTATGTCCATAGATTCTGGGGCATAAAGCAGTTCATTTCATAGATCTTTTTCAGTAGCTTGATCATGTAAATTTATTTAGTGACTTAATCCAGCCGTATCTCTTATTACTTATTTTTAACCTATTTGCATATATGATCTTGAAATATACTATGGAGACATTTTTATGAAGGTGCAATTTGATACAATTTTCTTTTTTTGTATATGAAAATTGTACATATTGTTTGCTATTTTTCAAAAATAAAAAAATTGCAGGTAAAGCATGCTTAGTACAACTAAAAACACAGTCTGCAAAATAACCATTCTAATGTATTCTTAATTAGAAAGGCAATGCCTTTTAATGACATAAATGCCACATTTTATTCTTTCAAATACAGTTGTGTTTGATTTACTACTGATTTTGCCTGAAGATATTAAGACTGCAAACTTTATGACTCTGCATACAAAGCTATGTTACACACTATATAATATCAAAATAATTCAATCTATAATATGAATAAATTGTAGTTCTTTAGTTGAAGCTGAAATCTCACTAGTAAGAATGCAAAAGGATTAAGTAACTATCTGCTTTTAAAGATTGTGTATCCTTCCTTCATCCTCAAGCAATGTTAGCTAAAGTACTGTTTTGAATTTTCAATTATTAGGTATTTCCTGTCAATAAAACATTGTACTTCCATGGATATTACTTTTAATACCAACACATGGTCTTAGTTTATAGTAAAATTGATAATACTACTAATTAATAATAATGATTGATGACATACAATTGTTTGCTCTTTTATTTGATACATCCTCATATAATTACACACATGACAGCACAAACATTATTTTCTTAGAAGCCATTTAATAGTCTGATTTTTCAACTCACGTAATCTCAATTATAGAGATAAATTAGGTACCATTTGATAAAACATCACAAAACTGGATCAAGAGATATTGCCTACTCTTTGGTGAGTTGGCCACAGTTTAATGTTAATGCAGCCTACTTTCTAGACCAAACAGAAATTCTGAATGATGAAATTTTTGTTTAAGTTTTACATTATAAATTTAAATGCTATCCTATCTCAGTCATTCTGTGAAGAAAGAAAGGAAAAAGTGAAACAAAGCTAATAAGACTGGAAAGGTCCTAGAAATCCTTACTTGGAGGCTGAAATGAAAGATTTTCTCTGATTGATGGAAGCACAATAAGCTAAACTTATTCTCTAAAAGATATTTCCAGCCACTCAAACATACAAAGCCCAATTGTCTCCCCCAGGCAGTCACTCCTAATTCATATCTTCCTCCCCTCCTAAGTTTGAATAATATTCACAACATCTTTATTTATATATCCATTCCTGAGAAAATATCATAGGTCTGTTATGCCAATAGGTGTAAATTCAGGACTTGCCAAAGACATTCTAATTTATTTATTTTTTTTAATCATAATCATATCTAAAGCAAATTTCAACATTAAATGACAAGCCGGAACAATCAACGGCTGCTCATAACGAATTCATTCTTCCAGCCCTTAAGCATTATGTACTACAACACAGAAGCTTTGCCAAAGATGCATTTGAACTAGAGAGGACAGTATAATACCTAAGCAAGCATTCTGGGGTGAGCTGAGGGATGACTGTAAACAGAGTAGGCACCAGAAATGCTATAAAGCAGAAATTCAAATATGACATGGCAGAGCTATGAAGTGCTAGCAATCAACCATGGCAGTCAGCCCGCTGCTCTCACAATTGGGGTGGAAGTCTCTCAAACAGAGTCGCAAATGGTGATCGGTTTTGAAACTTTGGCTGCACTTGCAATAAGCAGTCTTTACATAAGAGGAGTGGAGCAAACTGTAAGGTACATTAGGTCAATGTAACTGTTTTCAGAAACAGCACTTACAAACTGGGAGTTAGGAAGAAAAGGCATTCGATTTCATATGTGAATGTTAAATTGTCACTTTTACCTCTGTAAACTATCAGTACAGTCAATGTGAATCATTTGTTGTGACTTGGAAACCAGATGCATTGACCAGAGTCTGGTTTGAAACAAATTAAACATTCATACTATATCATATCCTCAGGTCACTGCAGAAATGCACCCTTTTGTTGAAATTCCTCCTCACCTTGTTTTTTAAAGAAAACAGAATGAAAAATACTAACACAAATAATACTACAGTGAAGGAATGTTAAATCCTGAGTCACTTCACAGCATCAATTAGTTTGGCAGTTAAAATGTAAATTATGTAGTGGAAAGGAACTGTTAGGACATACATTTTAAATAGTAAACAGCTCTTGATTCAGATTTTGTGAACTAAAGTAAAAACTGTCAGTTTAGCCCCTTAATTCAGTTCAGCAAACATTTACTGAAGCCATAACATTTGCCAGGCACTGCCCTAGGCACAGGGCTTTGAAGACAAATGACGCACTGTGTTAGTTTATATCAAACATCTTTCCAACTCATCTAAATAACTTAACATATATTTCATTTCAATATAAGTAAAGCTCTTCCAAAACTACATTAAAATATTCAACAATTCAACCAATCCAAAGGTAAGTTATGAATAGATATACTTGTACACGTGTCTATTCACAATTACGTGTGTGTGTTCACCTAGTTACACAGTCACCAGCTTTGCAGGAAACATAAACAGGTGTAAAGATCATCTTGTCATTCGAACCATTTTCCCCATTCTATTTATTTTTCACCAAAGTTTTCTACATCCAATTTTTTAAAGGATTATCTGAAGTGGTTCTTGTGTTCCTCGCGTTACAAACGCTAAGAACTGTCTTAATACTTGGTGTTATAGACGATCACTATGGAGAGTAAACATGGGAAGGGGTAAAGAAAACAGGTGATATTCGAAGGCAAATCTGATCCATTCAGTGGCTGTGATCTCCAGGCCTCTTATCTTCCCTATGTCCATTTCCTCTCTGGCTTAGCCCTTTCTATCAGAGAGACCAGCATTTGAGTCTTGCTCAGTTCTTTACTATTTGCATGGTCTTGGATGAACTTTCCAAATTTAAGTTTTCTTTTTATCATTTATGTTGTTTGCTCATATTGATATTGCCCTTAAAATCCATACTACTCTCACTGTCACCTACTTGGCTTGTTTATGTATTCACTTGTTTATTAATTCATTTCAGGCAAACTGTGATGAAATATTCTTTTACCAGATGAATAAATGAAATTAATGTAAAAGAAATGCCTATGAGATGTCAACAAGATATTTTCTTCAAAAGCCAGCATAGGTCTATCAGGAAAGCAGCAAGAAGGTTAGAGCACAGTACAGACACGTTTCTTGGTCTTGCTGAATCGTGCTATACCAAACGATGGAGGAAAAAACAAAATATCCCCGCGGAAGCATTGGAGATAGGATTTTGAAGTCAAAAAATTAGTGATCTTCTAAAATGTCTGAGGTAGCCTAGCTCCAGAGAGGGCCAAACTGTTTTGTATGTTTTAGTTTTTACATTCACACAGTTCATGCCTCAGACATTTTATAACAGGGGAGCAGTCCTTTGATTTGGGGTTTTTATGGCTTTCTATAGTAGTAAAATAACAAGAGTCCTTATTTAAGTATAATATTCTCTCGCTGTTATTTAATACAAGAAAGATTTTTCTTACAAATCATTGGAAGCATCATCATGACCACTAGAGCTAATTTTATTTTCCCAGGGCCAGAAATAGAGAATACATAGTGCTCTAGCACCTAATAATAATAACTCACTAATGTTATTTTCTTTGGGCCATCATTGTTACACAAAGAAAAGATTTGAAACTTCAAAATAAAAGCATAACACTTCATAAGTTAAAAGTGAACAAATATATGGGCCGGCCCGGTGGCGCACTGCTATAGTGCGCTGCTTGGGAAGCGCGGCAGCGCTCCCGCGCATAACACTTCATAAGTTAAAAGTGAACAAATATATGGGCCGGCCCGGTGGCGCACTGCTATAGTGCGCTGCTTAGGAAGCGCGGCAGCGCTCCCGCCGAGGGTTCGGATCCCACATACAGACCGGTTCCCGCTCACTGGCTGAGCGAGGCGCGGGAGCAACACCGAGGGTTGCGATCCCGTTGCCGGTCCCGGTCCAGCACGGGGGCGACACTGAGGGTTGCGATCCATTGCCGGACATGGAAAAAGACAAAAAGGAAAAAAAAAAAAAAAGTGAACAAATATAAAATATGCTGATTAAAAAATTACATTGTAAATATGAACATAAAAGGTTTACTGCTCTATAATTATTTGTCTATGATTTTTTTTATCTGTTCATCTAAGACTCCTTTGAGGGATAGAGCTATGTCATATTCATTTTTTTTTTCCTTTTTGTCTTTTTTACTGACCAGTAATGGGATCGCAACCCTCGGTGTTGCGCCCGTACCAGGGACCGGCAACAGGATCGCAACCCTCGGCGCTGCGCCCGCACCGTGCTCAGCCAGTGAGCGGGAACCGGTCTCCACATGGGATCCGAACCCTCGTTGGGAGCGCTGCCGCGCTCCCAAGCGGCGCACTCTCCAATGTGCCACCGGGCCAGCCCCATTTTTTATCTCTGGATAAAATGATGGCTGATTCTATGACATGCCTTTCTCTCACCTTTGATATAAACTTAGAATTGCCTACATTAATCATTCTTTTTGGGTTAAGGCATTGAAGAGATCTGATGGTGGCAACACCCAAACTATCACTAAGCATTAGAATTTTAATCCTATTAAGTAAATGAATGGATGTAAGAATGGACAAGTGATCATGAAAAAATGTTCCAGGCAGTGTTGTATCATTAACTAATTACTTACATGGCTTAGACTAATTCTAGAGAAATTGGTACTACTATGAACTATATTGTATAACTCCAAAATCTCTGTATTGATGCCTTAAACCCCAATGTGATAGCGTTTGAAGATGGGACCTTTGGGAGGTAATTAGGCCATGCAGGTGAATCCTGCATGATGGAATTAGTGACCTTATAAGAAGAAACAGGAGATTCTCCCTCCCCCCCCCTCCCCTTCCCTCCCTCCCTCTTTCTCAGCCATGTGAAAACACAGAGAGCAGATGGTCATCTGTAAGCCAGCAAGAAGGCCTTCACCATGAACTGAATCAGTTGGTGCCTTGATCTCGGATTTCACAACCTCCAGAACTGTGAGAAATAAATGTCTTTTGTTTAAGCCACCCAGTCTATGGTATTTCGTTATAGCAGCCTGAAAAGAATAAGGTAGATACTTAGCAGAATACATAAAGAATGATTAGTTTCATTGAGGATGCAGTTCGTTAGGTAAGATCTGGATCTGGGCACATGCCTGGGAAGAAGGGGATAGGTATCATCGCGGCTGATCCTGAATACTCCAAAATTAAAAAATCATATATTGAAAAATAAACAGAGGACTCCATTCTAAAAAATAAACAAAAGCAATGTAGCAATGTGATTTACATACACCCCCCCCACACACACACATACACATACACACAATCGCATTTGAGTTTTAGAAAACAACCAATTTTTGGATTCATTACCTTTGATATTTAAAAATTTATGTTTTTCCATGCACAATAGATATTAACTGTCCACAGAGATGTTGTAAAAATGATCTTGTTTCAAGATGATAAATCTAAACCTATTCAAGATGCTGAACATTTAAAGTAGGGACTTAGGATCCTGTTCTCTTACATGTGACAGAAACTAAAAAAACATTTATGTTTTTCTGAACCATGGATTTCTTAGAATATTGACAAATTTTAACCTGGAAAATAAGTTTCCTACAAGAGGTTAGAGCTATGTGTACACCACATATACATCTTTGTGGGGCGGGGGAGAGTGCATTATAATACAAGAGTGTTTTGCCTCCTGGGGAGATTGTTGCCTTAAACCCCTGAAAAAATGTCTTGAAAGGAAGGAGCCTGGACCACCATGGTCACTCCTAGAACATGAGGCTTCTTGAGGTTTGAAAGCAAATTACATGCATTTCAAACTAAGGATGACTTTTCTTTAATCTGCAAAGTTAGTACTGGCAATAGGAAACAAAAAAGAAGAAAAATATATTTCCAAAGAAAAGTGATTATAATGGTGAGAGACTAAAGGTCACATTATAAGATAGCATTGTTAAGTGTTGAAAAATAAAGTTCATTTTTTTCACCGAATGAGATAATATAGGTAACTCTAATTTTATTTTCAAGAATAATTGGGGTATAAATATAGGTAAAAGAGATGGAAGCAGATTCAGCATCTTAGGGAAATGTCATTTACACTTGGTTTGACTAATGTTCCTAGTCAAGCTAGAGAAGCGTTGATATTAAACTACCACTTCTAAAAAGACAGGGTGACAACAGGAACATAACAGTTGTTCCCACAGTCTCTTTGGAAATGCTTTTGTAATATAAAAGGCAAGTGTGAATTCAATCCAGAGACACTGAATCTCAACAGACAATGGTAAAATCTTACATTTAAAATCTGATGAAAATAACATATTTGCCCCATATAAGTCTATGAATATTTTTTTCAATAAGGGAATGGGCAGAGAGCATGCAAATAATTATACAGAATTTATTGCTCTTGAGTCTACATGGCAAGACTATCTTTGGGAAGAAAATAACCAAGGCGTATTGAACTATTGTAGATAGAATCTGAACTTTTTCATAGACACAGGGCATATCAATACAAGACAATGTTTGTTCTCAAAAATTTTCATAGGTATGTAGTCAAAATAGTTGCACGTGACGTTCATCTTTGTTGTGTAGGTGTTCCCTACTGTATAGGAAGACAACATAGTCATGAGAGGTTTCCCTTAGTTTTCTTGGTAAATTCAATTTCTTCATTAACTTTACTTAATATTTATTGAAAACAAAAATAAGTAAATCCTGAACCATTAATCATTTACTTAGTTTGTGTTAATGTTAGAAATACTGATGAAAAAAATGCTAGGTAATCCTGCAAACCTCTTAAAGATATCTGACTTCTGATTCACACTGCAGGCACTGAAGTTTAAAATCTTACATTACCAGGGAGACATCTCAGCCTTCAATGAGGTTCTATTTTGATCAAGGTCTACCAAAATCCTTAAAAAGTGAACATTTTTTTTCAGATAGGCACTGAAGTTTAAAATCTTACATTACCAGGGAGACATCTCAGCCTTCGATGAGGTTCTATTTTGATCAAGGTCTACCAAAATCCTTAAAAAGTGAACATTTTTTTTCAG
>NW_007729870.1:72041-81583 GCF_000696425.1 Galeopterus variegatus
ATGAGGTTCTATTTTGATCAAGGTCTACCAAAATCCTTAAAAAGTGAACATTTTTTTTCAGAACCACATGGGTTCTCTTCTGATATAGTCTCTTGTAGTGAGCTCTGACGCCTTCTTGATTTATATCCCATCTCTTAGTCTACCCCCTCTGCAAATATACCCAAATAAGCAGTACTGTTGTTCTTTTTTATATTCATTATGCAAATATTTATTCAACACTGCAGAGAATATGAAGATGCATGCACTAGTGCCCTACTCTTGAAGGAGTTCACAGACAGCATAGTCTATACATTAGACCAGTGATAGTGATAATAAATACTCATTTGAAAATCTTGCAATTATGTCATCCTAAATATAAAGCCTATTCTCTTTAGTATACTGTTCATAGTCCTCTTCTGCCCATGTCTAAAGTGATCTCCTCCCACATAAGCAACTTGAATTTTTGGGAGGGTATAATTATTTTGGTGTCTGTCCTTTTTGTGCTCCATAACAGANCTTGAATTTTTGGGAGGGTATAATTATTTTGGTGTCTGTCCTTTTTGTGCTCCATAACAGATACCTGAGACCAGATAATTGTAAAGAACAGAAATTTATTTCCTCACATTTCTGGAGGCTGGGAAGCCCCAAATCAAGGTGGTGGCATCTTGTGTGGGCTCTCTTGCTGCATCCTCACATGGTGGAAGAAGAAAGGGCAAGAGAGAACAAACATGGCAGAATAGTGAAAGAGAGTAAACCCACTTCCATGAGATCTTTTTATGAAGTCAATAATCCACTCATGAGGGTGGACCTCTCATACCTAAACTCCCAAAGGCCACAACTCCCCACACTGTTGCACTGGAGATCACATTTCTAACACATGAATTTTGGAAGGGACACATGCAAACTATAGCAATTTTTATTTTCCAAATATCTGTAAATACTACTCCCATTGTCTGAATGCCCGTATCACATCTCATGGCTTCTTACAATATGATTATTTTTTAAAATCCAACTTTATGTTCTCAAGTATCAATGATTATTTTTTAAAATCCAACTTTATGTTCTCAAGTATCAAAATGTCTTTCTTGACCTTTATAGTTAGCAGCATACTTCCTTATGTAAACTCGTAAAAGTTATTTTTTGAACAATTAGTGACATTTTCTATATTTTAGCTGTGTATTATATCTTAACTTTCCATTGTGTGCTTATCCTTCATCATCCCCTGAAACCCTTAACACAGATGTGTTGCACACAGTATGTTGGGAAAATAACAGACGAATAAGCTGATTAGTGAATGTGTTCACCATATTGTTATTTTTCCATCAGGGATAAACCAGATCAGATATCCCCCAAGCCTGAAGAGGCTAAGACTCAAATTTAAACATGGAAATATAAAGCCACTTAAAAAAAATTCTAGGTAATGCAGACAACTAAAATTGAAGATAGGACTAAAATAAAACAATTCCCCCAAGCCTGAAGAGGCTAAGACTCAAATTTAAACATGGAAATATAAAGCCACTTAAAAAAAAATTCTAGGTAATGCAGACAACTAAAATTGAAGATAGGACTAAAATAAAACAATTCCCAATGGAAAAAGGACAGGTTTGATGGGACATTATTAGCCCCAAATTAATTTGAGTACCGAATCCAACATCTATGGAAAAAAAAAGGGTGGGCTGGTCAATAGACATTAAGAATGTGGGTAATTATTTGTCACCCAAGAGAATAAGGAGTTGGTTTAGCGTTGGCTTAACAATAAATACTAAGACGCCAATGCAGAGATAATAATCCTGGTACTGAGGAATCGGTAGGAAATTATTTCATGGAAATTCCTAGTTGGGGACAAAATGAGACTCATCATTAATGAAGCAGAAAATAGGGAAAGGACTTCATAGAAGTCTTCGGGGGGAACAGATAGTGTTCTAGTTACTGCCAAACTGAGTTACTCGTGTCAGAGGAGGACCAAGAATTAGACCTGCTCAGTAGCTATCCAGTTATCTGCATAGCCCTGTCTGTGCTTAGGAATATTTCCAGCATTGCTCCCAGGTGGCAGAATTAAACCTACAGGGAAGGAGAGGAAGGCTAGTAACTTTCACGAAATGTCTGTATTATACTATATATTTGTGCATATGTCACTTCATGAGATACTATATAGTAGTACATATTCATTATTTTACAGTTCAGAGAACTGACTCAAATATTAAGTATAATGGCTGTGGCTATTAAAGTGATCGAGCCCCAATCTGAATGTAGATCCCATAGACTCTTTCCATATCATTAATCTTATCTCATTTCATTTTTTAAGAACTGTGAACCCTTTTTACAGTAATACTCTTCTGTGTCCCCATTAGAATTTTAAAATGATTATCCTATCTATTTTGCAAGGTGGAAGATAAGAAACTGATAAGAAATATGAAACTATATCACATTAGTCTATTATAGAATTATATACATTTAATTTTAAATAATACAGGATACTTTAAAAAGTTCATGGAAAAACCAAATTAATAATACGAATCTTTTCATGAACTTTTTGAAGTGGTTTCATGCTTAATACCATTTACAATCTTTGTATATAATATCAAATTAAATTTTTCCCATGTAATAAATAAAGCACACTTCTTAATATTTTTAATGTCAGTCTCATGAGATGGTGGTGAAGGTAGAAAGAATGATTTTGTTAACACAACTCATAAAGTGACATATTGGTTTTAGAAACAATTTGAACTTAACTTCACATCATTTTATTAAGCAAAAGATGACTTTATATTCTGCATATTAAATGTTATTAGATAAATATAACTTACAAAATTAGTGGGGATCATTTTAAAGTAAATTTGTAGAATTTTGTAAAATTATCATTTTTACATTTCCTATTAACTTGCTATTTTTCTTCCTACTGTTATCCAATAGTCCTTGATGTATATACATTAAACAATACAAGTGTAAGAACAATATCTGTTTATAACTGAGTAAATTTCTAAACCACAACAAGTAAAATTCTGCTTAGCGGTAACAAAGTGACAGGATCAAAAGCAGAGTCCTGTGGCCCGTGGTCATCAACATCATACTCCATCTTCTAAATAAGCATGCACAGGCTTTTAAACTTGTATTTGGAAAGTGAACACTTTAAAAAAATTATTTTCTCTACTACTTTTTATACAGTGGAAATTGACACACATTTAAGAATGTGAAACTTCAGAATGCCTTTTGTGAACTGCTGGAACTTCTCAAACTGTTGGCAAGAAAACAGCTCCCTAAACCCTTCTACCCTAAACCCAGGTGAGGGTTAAGGAGGACCAGTTGCAGAGGGAAGGCGAGTCAGACCAGCCACTCTCATCACATGTGGACAGCCCACATAGAAGGAAGTTCAATGCTGACTTTGAGACTATGTCATTAATTCAGTGTGGGAGTTTGCTGACTTCATCATGCAGCTATGCTGGTACATCAAAGACAAGATGTACTCACGTTGCATTGGTTTCAGCGGTGACAATAGGACTTACTTGCTTTATTGATGTCACTTTCAGAGACTAAAACAGATTAAATTCATTTAGCCAAGAGTATTTAGCAGAGTATTAACATGGGTGAACTTATAATTAAAAAATAATTTACAAATCACCTAAGTGATAAACTATGCATTATTACTGATGGTCAAAATATCCAAATATGAAACTCTACAGCTGGATCATTTTATTTTTAAGCCTTCTCCCCCATTACATATAGGAAATAGGTCCAATTTTCATAAATATAATTGAAAACACTTTGCAAAATTAAAACCACCTTTTTAGGCTTAGGTCTAAATGTCACTCCTGTTATTTCTCTTTCTAGTGTTTGTCCTCCAAACTTTCTGTCACTGATTGTGAGTTTAAAACCTATTTAACTGAATTTTCAGAGTGCAGCAGGATAAAACATCAGGTGGGCAGAATTAACTTTTTGAATTCCTGAATGCGGTGGGGATTGATGTTAATGAACAATATAATGTAAACTTTAAAAAAAGGAAACATATTGGGCCGGCCCGGTGGCGCACTCAGTAGAGTGTGGCGCTTGGGAGCGGGGCAGCGCTCCCACCGAGGGTTCGCATCCCATATAGAAACCGGTCCACTCACTGGTTGAGCACAGTGCGGGCGCGACACCGAGGGTTGCGATCCCGTTACTGGTCACAAAAAAAGACAAAAAGGGAAAAAAAAAAAAGGAAACATAAAACCTCATTATGAAAGTCAAGAAATCATGTATAATTCTCTTAAAAGCTCATTCCTGGTAAACTCTATGTTATTTCTTAGTACAAAGTGTAGTCTCTCTCTGTTTCGCAAAATGTTTTGCATTTCAAACTACCACATGGGGTCACTATACAGGATTTGCATAAACTGGTTCTCCAATAAAGGGCAGACAGGCAACTAGTGAAATGTTATCTTCCTTCAGGCTAGGGTCTGGTTGGAAGTACTCTTATAGAAATGAGATTGTCTGTATCTGCCAAGATTACTGGAGCAGTTGGCCCTTGTTTTCTCTACTGGAGGACTGAGTTTTGAAAAAAGGATTAGATTTACATGGGAACTTTCAATCAGCAACACTGGAGGGACATAAATGGATTAGAAACATCTTTTATGCCTCAAACTTCAGGGTTTTTTTCCCAGTCATTTTGCATTCCCATTTTGAAATGTGTGCCATTTTAATGCCAACTCATCGTGTCTTAGAAAAACTCCATTTCATCATTGTCTTCTTTCTTTCTTTTTTGAGAATGTGCCTGAAGACAGGAAAGGATTCTTTTAAAAATAATGACATTAGTTCTTAATCCTCAGTTACCCTCATAAGAGAAGGTAACATAACGCCTTTACAAAATTGAAATAAAAGGCATAATTGCAACAGCAAAAAAAAAAAAAAATGTTTTCTGTGTAATATACTAGTGAAAATGAAGATCAAATTTAACAAACTCATGCACCAAATGAAGAGAAATAGGCGGGGCATGACAAGCAGATCCAACAAATGTAGAAAGCATCCACCTGAGTGTTTTCCCTGTGTCTACACATTGACTTGCCGAGTTTCAAGAAGTAGAAGTGAACCCTAATCCAACTGTAACATTCAAGGATATACAGGCTATGCTTCATCATCCTATAGCTATTTGAATTAGCAAGTTGATATAATTCCAATATGTATTTTTAACATAGCTAGCTAGCTAGCACATTTTTCTCTATGCCCAGTCATGGATGAGTCTACACATAGCTATGACATTCAGGTCTAGAATACTCTCTGAAATCCCAGACCTTCCTGGACTGGGGATGATCCAAGTAGGTATGTAGCTTTAGAGCTTTTAGTTGGATCCCACAAGATCAGATCTCCTTATATACCCAGCCATAATAACAACTAACATTTACTGATCACTTACTATATACCATGTAATGTTCTAAGCTCTGACACATGATTACTTCACTTAACAAAATGTGATAAAGATGTTACTCTTATCCCACTTTACAGATAAAGAAATGGAGGCAGAAAAATTAAGTGAGAAGAAGACCATGCTCACTCAGCCAGTTTATGGCCGAGTGAAAATGCAAACTCAGCCATCTGGCCCCATGGCCTTTATCTTCCTCATTCAGCTCTGCTCTGCTCACTGGACCAGAGGCTGCCTCTTCCACAATAATATCATTTCATCCACCTGCAGCAGATGGAGTACAGGGATTATTAGCAAGGTTGTCTGGGTGATTCTGTGCAAATTTTAATTGCCTTTTTGTTATAATGGTTATGGAGGGTGGAAGAGAGGACTGGAACAGGTAAGAAGCCAGATCTTTTATTACTAAACAACAAATATTGTTCCTGATGCCAATCATAACCCCTCTCCCCACTCCTCCACATCAAATTTAAGATGTATTACTTTCTGTCTTGGCTATGAAAAAGAAATTACACGAAACACACATACATATCTACCTTATTAAGCTTTCTGTTTTTCCTTTAAAATTGTGTACAGCTAAAAGTTCTACTTGAGGAATAGACAAATATAGTTTCTAAATGTGAGAATTGGTTGTATTCATCAAATTACTGCTTTTACCTGCTGAATGTTGCTTTTCTAGGGAATTTTCACATTTATTTATGATGTATTTATTTGTTTATTTATTTTGAACAGAGGGAGCATTCGGTGGGGAAGGGAAAGAAAGGATTTCATTCACTGTTAAGTGTCTGAATACTAGCCTAGTTTTGCTTGTTTTCAATGTCCTCTCCCCATATATCTAGCTACACACATATCTACATAGGGGAAATATATTTGAAGGCAAATAAACCAGCTCCATTCAGGCATAGTTATATTGTCAAGACACAGTTCTAATAGCAATTAAAATACATTGCCCTGAAATGATGTTTTATTTACAGGCATGATTGGATTGACTGTTATGATAGTCATTGGAATTTTTTAAAAATAAGAAAACAGATATGATTTTTCTTTTTAACTTACTATGCTGCCATGGCACTTACTTAGCTAAGTACATAGAAAAGATTTATAACTGCAGTGATTTACAGGACATACCTTGATATTTATTCCTATACCTGTTCAATCTTGCTGCTGCTTCTGATTCAGTATTAAGTAACTAAAGGTAAGCAGATAGATAAGATGATCTTAGAGAACGGTTATTTCAGCAAATCTAAGATGATGATGATAATAGCAAACATTTACTGAGTTTTACTACAGTTAAATGCTATATATATATAACCTTATTCAATCTTTCTAACAACCCAGTGAATTAGATATTATTATCCCTTTTCACAGATGAAGAAAATGAAGCTTACAGGGGGTAAGTCAATTACCAAAGATGGCTCAGTAAGAGAGTGGTTGAATCAGGATTTAAACTCACGTCTTCATGACTCTAAAGCCTTTGCTCTTTACTAACATTGATCTAAGGAAAAAACTGGGGAAGAATATATAAAAAAATGAATTTATTTGGGCCAAATTTTAGGACTGCCACCCAGGAAAATACAAATTCAAGTTGCCTTGAAAATGTGCTCTGGTGGGCTGGCCCGGTGGCGCACTGCTACAGTGTGCCGCTTGGGAGCGTGGTGGCGCTCCCGCGGAGAATATATAAAACAATGAATTTATTTGGGCCAAATTTTAGGACTGCCACCCAGGAAAATACAAATTCAAGTTGCCTTGAAAATGTGCTCTGGAGGGCCGGCCCGGTGGCGCACTGCTACAGTGTGCCGCTTGGGAGTGCGGTGGCGCTCCCGCCGAGGGTTCAGATCCCACATACAGACCGGTTCCCTCTCACTGGCTGAGCGAGGAGCGGGAGCAACACCGAGGGTTTCGATCCCTTTGCCGGTCCCGGTCCGGTACGGGCGCGACACTGAGGGTTGCGATCCGTTGCCGGGCCCGACACTGACGGTTGCGATCCGTTGCCGGACACGAAAAAAGACAAAAAAGAAAATGTGCTCTGGAAAACAAGAGAACTCAGTAGTATTTAAAAGAAGGAAAATCTTAAAGGGGAAGTTCCAAAGATATTTGCTAAAAATTTACCTTGGTTTAATAAAATAACTTAAGCCGTTGAGTGGCTTATACACTGCTCTTTGCATCACAATGTCCAGGAAAGTTAAAACGAAGAAAGGGTGAAGGACTGATTGTACAACTTTTGATAAAATCATGATTAATTTACAACCACTCTCTGCTGGTCTGGGAACTGTTGCCAAAACATGTCTTTTTGAAATTATCCCCTGACCTGGGTTAGGGGGACTTGACTGACGCTGCATGCTCATATCTCTCTGGGCCTGATAAATTTAGCAGACCTTGCATAACTGAAGGTGTTCTGAGTTGCTTTTCTTTCTCATTCATACAAAATACTGTCCATAATTTACAGTTCACAATATTAATTCCCCTCCCCCCCCAAAAAAAATCATTGCAAAACTAAATGGAAGTTTTTAGGCTGTAATGGACAATATTCAACCATATATTCAAATGGGGAAATGGAGATCCCATGATTTAGTTTTACTGGACTCAACAATGTTTTCTAATTCAAAATAAACTTTTAAACATTATAATAATGAACATACTTATCATAAGGCCTTCCTGGGATACTTTATACTAAAGTCTGTGGTACAAATATTGCACCCAAATTGCATTTTGTCTTTCTATATATAATACAGATCCTGTAAAATTTTAAATATGAAAGATTAAAATTTTTTACAAAACTTGAATGACTTCCAATGTACAAGTTATTATGGCTACAAAACAAAACCTGGAGGCACATTCTCTTACTTTGCTATGTCTTTTTTGCCTTGAAATCAATTGCCATGAATACTCATGGTTAATGTAGGAATCAATCATCTTATTAAGATTTTATATTATTCATTAAAAAATTCATTTGCATTGCTCAAGGACAATAAATTTCTTGCAGTCTAATTTTTCTTTTCAACAAATATAGTGGAATGTAAGGGAAAATTTTGTGTTACTTGACAACTCCAAAAGGACTTCCACTGAATCCTATGGAACACTCATGCTGGCTGGCCAAAGATTTTTGTCAGAGCTTAGGATACAGAATTCTTAGACTTCTTTCAGATTTGCTGTATCTTTTAGCCACTGGCAGTGAACCATATGCATTTTTGCAACTCTTCTATTCTCTTCCCTGCAAAGTACATATAAACAAACTATTCTAAAAAAAATCCAAGGACTATGCAAAAAGAGGGCCATGTCAGGTTAATCAGAGCTATGTCAACTTCAGCATGCAAAATATGTGTAATTAATGTGAAAGAAATAAATTGGCAAAAAATTGCACATTGGTTTTATCTTTCAGGGTCAGATGGGACTTTATTTTCAATGAATATACGTAACATTTTTAAAAGAAAATGTAAAAATGAACAGAAATATGATAGAAATTTTAGCAATCATGAAGAAGTAGTAATTTTGACTAGTAATTTCTGCTTCTAAAATTATTTGTTTGAACAAATCTCCACCAATGTCTGTGAAGAAGAGGGTTTAAAATTTAAAGGAATAATTATCGTATGTATGAACTGTATCAACAGAATGTTATGATTAAAAAAAATGAAAGACTAAAACTGATTTTGTTTTCCATTCTTCTATTATTTTCTAAAGGAGAAACAACGACCTTGACTTACGTGAATTATTTTTGAACCAAAGTTAATTAATAAGTAGAGTTTTGTTTTGTTATTGGCAAAGAAAAAATATAGTGGAATGTAAGGGAAAATTTTGTGTTACTTGACAACTCCAAAAGGACTTCCACTGAATCCTACGGAACACTGCTGCTGGCTGGCCAAAGATTTTTGTCAGAGCTTAGGATACAGAATTCTTAGACTTCTTTCAGATTTGCTGTATCTTTTAGCCACTGGCAGTGAACCATATGCATTTTTGCAACTCTTCTATTCTCTTCCCTGCGAAGTACATATAAACAAACTATTCTAAAAAAAATCCAAGGACTATGCAAAAAGAGGGCCATGTCAGGTTAATCAGAGCTATGTCAACTTCAGCATGCAATATATGTGTAATTAATGTGAAAGAAATAAATTGGCAAAAAAATGCACATTGGTTTTATCTTTCAGGGTCAGATGGGACTTTATTTTCAATGAATATACGTAAC
>NW_007729870.1:81682-86925 GCF_000696425.1 Galeopterus variegatus
TGGGTAAGATAAATAAACTAAAATAGGGGAAGTTAATCAAGGCAAACAGTAAACGGGGGTATGGTAAGAAACCAGGAATGTGATTCATTCTTAAGGTGCATTATAGAACACAAATAAAATCTAAATAGTAGGGAAAACCCCCATTTTAGTTGCAATATTCTCTCCTATTTGGCTAGATGGTCAAATACTTTTGGAGTACAAAGAAAAAAAGGCTTCACATCAAAACTTGATCAGCCTCTCCTGGCTGATTCCTGACCAGTTGCTGACGTTACTAATCCATTCAGCACCTGAACCGTGCTGCTCTCAGTGGTCTGAAACACAACTGTTCATGGCATTCCTTTGCTTAAAATCTCTCAGAGTTTCGGGTCTTCCATGACATGGAAGAAACTTTATGATTCTGCTTACTTCTCAGTTATGCTGCATCGCATAGTAACCTCCACCTTCCACGATTGTTTAAGTTTTTTTCAATAGGGCTTACTTTTCCTCCTTTTGGGGCATTTTCATGTGTTGTTCCCATAGTCCCTTATTCCCTTGTTTCATTTTTCTGTCCTTATGTCCATTCCCACTTACCCTTTAAGAACCAAATACTGCCTCTCCTGAAAAGCCTTCTCTGGTATCCCAGGCTCTGCATATGCAGGCTCATGTCTCTCCTACTGCATGTGACACAGTGCTTTCATTTTTGTTTACAAGCATGTGCCCCCTTAGACTTTGAAACCCGGATGGGAGGGCCAGGTTCTATTCTTGTTAGAATCCCCAACACTAAGGTTAGTAACCGGCTCATTGTAGATTTCTAATAAATGGCTAGGGAATAAAACAAATAGTGAGGAAATGAAGGACTATCCCCCAGAAAGTGACTCTCAGCCAGAGGGATGAGCGCCCATGCTTATACAGGATTGGTACCTTACCTGGAACAATAAATTGTCAAAATATATCTGCAGTTTTCCAGTCATACATATAGTTCCCTGCTGTATAATAAATGGAGGATGGTCCAGGTATATTCCCTCAGCTTTATAAAAGTGGAGATTTTGCATCTCAAAATTGTCTTGTAAAAAGTCATCTTCCCATCTTAAGTCATACAACACAAAGTACAGTTTGAATTGCATTCAGAGGGTGGTACTTGTCTTCTTTCCTGGTAAATAACATGCTTCAAGAATGACTTTCCAGACTATCTGATCAAAACAGCGCTATAAAGGAAGGAAAAAAAAAATCCCTATGAAATTAGGAAGGACTATTAGGAGAGGGCCACAACTTCTATTATTATTTTTTGAATAATCCAGCTAATACCATCAAATAATTTGACCAGTGTGATATTGTGATAATACAATATATATGTATTTGATTACTGCCCCCAATTCCTGACACACAGCTCCTAAAACTCTTGGAATCTCCAAAGTGAGGAACAGATGAGTGTCTTTTGTGTGTAAATGAGATAAATGGTGACTGTGGGCCCTTAAATTGCTCAGATGGGGGCCACAGCATGATTGGAAGGGTGGGACTTTCAGCCCCACCTCCAGACTTCCCTGGAGGGGTGAAGGGGTGAAAGTTGAGTTGATAACCAATGGCCAGTAATTTAATCAATCGTGCCTATGTAATGAAGCCTCCATAAAAACCCAATAGGACTGGGTTTGGAGTATTTCCAGGTTGCTGAACCCGTAGAGGAGCGTGGACTGTGGTACATGCACAGAGGGCATGGGAGCTCTGTGCCCTTCCCCACATGCTTTGCCTTATGCCGCTCTTCCAACTGGCTATTCATCTGCATTCTTTGTAATATATCCTTTATAATAAATGGGTAAATGTAAGTAAAGTGTTTCTCTGAGTTCTGTGAGCTGCTCTAGCAAATCAACTAGAACCCAAGGAAGGGGTCGTGAGAGCCTGATTTATAGCCAGTCAGAAGCACAGGAGCTTAGGATTGGCATCTAAAGTGGAGGGCAATCTTGTGGGACTGAGCCCTTAATCTGTGGAACTGAATCAGAGGACACCCAGCTAGTGTTCCTTGGAGAATTGCTTCCTTGGTGTGTGGGGAAAAACCCACACGCACCTAGTGTCAGAAGTGTTGTGTTTGGTGTGTGAGAGTAGAAAAATTACTTTGGATTTTCCTCTCTCCTAATAACCAACAGAACTAGCTTCTAAACTCTGTCATTCTCAAATCACATATTCTGTGTAGATGTACATATATATTGAGTAAAATTTATGTTTAATTTTCCAGCATAATAAACATTAAAATATGACAGCATTGTACACTTTACATATGAGGCTTAATTCTCTGCCCTGGGTCAGAAAGTAACAGGTTTTGCGTCCTTAATCCAGGAGTAGTGAAAAACATGGTTTCTTATCTATGTTTTACCCTTAGTGGTCTCCCTGGGATTAGGATAGATGGTAAATAAAAGATTTATTCAGGTTGGTCACTGATCACAACACATCATAGTTTATTTTCAGCATATAACTATAACTGGTTAAACAAATCAGAGAATGCAATCTTTGAATAGTATGAAAGAATGTGATTTTTTTAAAGTCTAAGGATTTTAGAAAATGAACACTTTGGTAAAATCTAGCAAAAAGCTAATTTTAACTTATTTTCCTTTATTGATTGCTAATTGTCTCTTGTTAGGGCTTAATGCCCATGTTCAGTATATGTCCCAAATCCTTGCCTGCCAATTAATCAGAGTATGGTCCATGCATTAGCAGAAAACTTTCTTTGCATTCCCCAAATCACATACTTAAGCTAGGACACACAAGGTTTCTCTTAGATTCGAGCAAGGAATTTATTTCTGCCCCAGGAGTACATTTGATATACCAGTTTGCCTCTGATGGCACATTTCTGCCAAAATCATATACTGACTACAATTCTTCGGATAATAATAATAAAAAAAAGCTAGTTGATCATAACACTCTGATCCCTCAAGTGAAGTTAATAGCAGTAGGTTGAAGCCGTAATTCACATCGTAAGTTGCATAGCAGTTGTGCCTGTAACACAGAGTTATGGAAGAAGTGACTTTTCATGCAGAAAGACACTGCACTTAAATATTGAAAAACTACTTTCTGTATTGCTGTGTGAACATTCTGGGAGGGAAAAAAAAGACTGGTTTATTTAGTATTTTCTCAGGTAAAACTCCCCATGAATCCAACAAGAAGTTTCCCTTAGTAAATAGTGCAGAATTATCTTCTTTAATTTTTCTTGAGTTATTTTATGGTTATATAATAAAGCAGAATATACATGCCCAATAAAATTTGTTAAGAGTCAGCTAAGGGATCTGTACTTATTCTTTTATTGTATACAAATAAATACCTGATGTATAGATCTTTATGTCCTTAATATTTATTGTTATTTCATATCCTGACACAAGAACTATTCTACAAGGGCTTTGATAAATAGAGTGAAACTAAACAACAATTCAGTCCACTTCGGTAAATTTGCATCTGTGTTCTCATGATGAGGGTACATTTTGTACTCTTTCATGTTTCAGAGGAGGTATGTCACATCTATCAATGGTTGGGAATTGCACTCACTGTGAAGCAGAGTCCTAGCACATAGAAGTGCCAAAGTGATGAAAAAACAAATTGAAAAGAAATGAAGCAAACCCTAATGAACAGGCGAACATGACTTGTTTAGCACTGAAAAATCAATGAGGTGAAACAGTTTTCCCCACCAAATGAATAAGGTGAAAATCAACCTACCATTGAACCCTGTAATTTCTCATCTTCATATCAATCGTACACCATTGGTACGACCATTCTAATGTGCCTGATTTTTACCATTGAAAGTAAGATAAAATATGTTTCTTTATCAGCTCCCACTTACTCATTAACCCTTTGTATTTTGATTTTTCGAAGGCTTTTAGTAGTCAGTAAAGTCCACACTACCTGTTACAGCTGTAGCATGAGACCACATTCTTCCTGTTCTCGGCCCACTAACTTTGCTCTGTTGTACTACCTGTCACATTCCCTTGTTTTGTCTATTTACATGTTTATAAACCGTGAATTGCACAAGGGCTGGCTTTGTCATCCTTTGTTTCTGCATCCAGTACAATCTAGACACTGTGCTCTTCAAAGAGGATACAAGGATGGGTAGGACACTGCCTCTGCCCTTGTGCAACTCACAATTTAGAAACATGTGAATTGCACAAGGGCTGGCTTTGTCATCCTTTGTTTCTGCATCCAGTACAATCTAGACACTGTGCTCTTCATAGAGGATACAAGGATGGGTAGGACACTGCCTCTGCCCTTGTGCAACTCACAATTTAGAAACATGTAAATAGACAAAACAAGGGAATGTGATGAGTAGTGCAATACAGCAAAGATGTGTAGGGACATAGAGTAGTTCTTTCTCAGGGTCTCCTCATTTTTCTGACTGCATCCCTAGTTTCCCATTTCTCCAAACTGGAACCCTCAAATTTATCCTTTATTCCTCCAGTTGACAATTCCTTTTAGTGTTACTTCTAAACCATAATTTGAACAGGCCTCTTGCTTTATATGCCTTTGCCTTTCAAGTGCATATCCTCCTGTAATATTCCAATAATTTCACTCTTCTGCCTCCAGCTTCCTTAGCTAGTGTTAAGGACACTCCATGATAGGCACAAACCTATTTTCTCTTCCTTCTTAACATACACCCACATGCCGTGAGCCATCCTGCTACAGGGAGCGGCATGGGAGGCTGAGGAGTGATACCCCTTGTTCTGCAGGCCAAAAGGGGGTCCCATGTGTATGGTCCGGCTCCATGGAAGTTCTTGTTTGTTCACCTTTGGTTGCTTGACAAGGCTTCCCAGAATTAAACAGCCTAACCTTTTGGCTTAGTATGGCTTTGGGAAGTTCCCTGGAGTTTCTCAAAGTACATGTTAATAATACATCAAAATTAATTGGTTTATTTAAAAGGGCATTGTCAGTACTAAGGGTGTGTTTGATGCATGTTCCCGGTATGGGTTGGCTCCATTTAATTTTGTCATTAATCTTCCTTGTTAGTGATATGTGCATGGACCCATTGTGGCTGTGGTCATGCTTTTCTACATGTGGAATGAAGTTATTATGTTAGATTTCTATCCACATTCCCCTAGGGAGACGATGGGTCTGGGTGCAATAATGTTTATAACTAATTGATCATCAACCAGTTACGGATTTCTTTGTTTCTCCTCACTCCCACAGTTTCACTTGATTTACCAAGAGCATGTTGTTTCCCTAGTAATAAGACGAATGACATAGTGTGTTTTTGTTAGTTTGAGTAGGATCATTTAACTTTTCACTTTGTCCCC
>NW_007729870.1:86935-89331 GCF_000696425.1 Galeopterus variegatus
CTTTTGGCTTAGTATGGCTTTGGGAAGTTCCCTGGAGTTTCTCAAAGGACATGTTAATAATACATCAAAATTAATTGGTTTATTTAAAAAGGCATTGTCAGTACTAAGGGTGTGTTTGATGCATGTTCCCGGTATGGGTTGGCTCCATTTAATTTTGTTATTAATCTTCCTTGTTAGTGATATGTGCATGGACCCATTGTGGCTGTGGTCATGCTTTTCTACATTTGGAATGAAGTTATTATGTTAGATTTCTATCCACATTCCTCTAGGGAGATGATGGGTCTGGGTGCAATAATGTTTATAACTAATTGATCATCAACCAGTTACGGATTTCTTTGTTTCTCCCCACTCCCACAGTTTCACTTGATTTACCAAGAGCATGTTGTTTCCCTAGTAATAAGACGAATGACATAGTGTGTCTTTGTTAGTTTGAGTAGGATCATTTAACTTCTCACTTTGTCCCCTGTGCTGTTCCCAGAGTCTATTGGCAGGGAAATAAAAGGTATAAACATTATGATTTTGATTATAAATTAAAATGGTCAATATAAGGTAAAAGCAATATTAAATTGTTAACCATAACTAATCAATGTTATTAAAATTAAGAGTAGTAAGTAGAAGTAAGATTTAAAAAGGGCAAAATTGTAAGTTAAGAATGTTAAGAATTATAGTTTAAACTGAAAGTCTGATGCTCTTTAATGCCAAGCATGCTGCTATTGTATAGTTTCCTGGCCACAAGCCACAGGCTTTGGGGTGAACTATTGATGCACGAGAGGGTGCTTTTATCACAGCATGAGTGCTTTGGAACATTCTGTTTTTTCTTTTTCTATAGAGATGAAACAATAAATATTTTGATTAAAAGGTAAATCATCATGTAAAAGGTCAAGTAAAAAATATAAATGAAGCAAGATTCTTGTGGTTGTTGTCCACACTTGCACTAGACATCTGTGGTCCCTCTCTTCCTTTTCACTGAATCCTCACCACCTATTCAGGTCCAACGAATCCTGCCGAGCTGGTCTCCGGCACCCACACTTACAATCAAATTGGGCCACATGATATTTCCCAAATAGATCTTTTGTCTAGAAATGTGTTTTTCCCCTCCTGAATTAGTCTTGGTCCTGGCTTAGAAAATTGAAGTCTTACATGTTATCATACAGGTTTATCAAGGTTTAGATCGGATCCCAATTGCCAAGTCATATTTACTAATCCTACAACCTAAACATAAATTTTCTTCTGTGAATTCCCAGGGACCTTTGTTTGCATGACTTTCAAACTTAGAATATTTTGCCATGCACTATAGTTTCGTACACACACACACACACACACACACACACCTTCATTCCTTATTATATGGAGAGATGGCATAGTGAAAAGAGCAAGGTTTTGGAATAAGATGGATCTGCCATTTACAATCTGTAATAGCTTGTTCAAGTTACTTAACCTCTCAGAGTCTTCATTTTCTCATCCATAAAATTAAATGTGATAAATAATGTAAAGTACCTTGCAGAGTACGTGGCATATTGCAGGTACTCAATAAAGGCTAGCTATAATAATAATGAATACTGTAAGTAGAAACTTATTGTGGAAAGTATCTATGCTCTTCTATTCCATTATTTTTGACAGGGTCTAACAGAGGGCTTTGCCTGTACTTAACCCTCAATAAATGCATTTTCTATGAATGAATACATAAATAAATGTGTTATACTTCCTAATAATATAATTTTCTCTCTAAGAATTCTTCAGTGCTGCCTCAGATCTCAGATTATCTTTTGTGCTTAGCACTTCATCTAGCTTATCTTGGGTTCCTTTTCCATTTTGCTGTAGCAATAGAGTTGATATAACAATCAATTAGAAACATACGAGTATTCCTTGACCCTTCCAAATATTCTCTTTCTCGGATATTTTCTCTGTTTCCTGGAGCATTCAGTTATCACATAGTTGATATGCAGTAAGAGAGAACTCACATCATGAATGCCCATTTCTCTAGCAGTTTCATCCTATTGGTGTCCCTAGGAGCAAGCATTCTACCCAACTACTTTTCCTGATTTTTCTGAGTCTTTGCAGGGATGCAGCCTTTCCAGGAAGGGCAGAGCCAGAATTTGCACACAGCTTACACATGACTTCAGAGTTTAAATACTGAATTATTTGTAATCCTTCCATGTTTTATTCTACTCTCCTTATTTCTCCTGTTAAAAAATATTTAAACCTCTCTTTTTTTTTTTTTTTGTCTTTTGTCTTTTTTCCGTGTCCGGCAACGGATCGCAACCCTCAGTGTTGCCCCCGTACCGGACCGGGGACCGGCAACGGGATTGCAACCCTCGGTGTTGCTCCCGCGCCTCGCTCAGCCAGTGAGCGGGAACCGGTCTGTATGTGGGATCCGAACCCTCGGGCGGGAGCGC
>NW_007729870.1:90331-98109 GCF_000696425.1 Galeopterus variegatus
GGGGGCGCTGCCGCGCTTCCCAAGTGGCGCACTATCCAGTGCGCCACCGGGCCGGCCCTAAACCTCTCTTAAGAATAAAAATTATTTACTTTGATATGTTAGAGCTCAAATAACTTTAATAAAACCTGTCCCAACCCCATTATACACAGATGAAAATTGAGTCCAAGCAATTCAAAGGTTAAGAAAGGACAAGGCTCTAAAAAGATTTCTGGAAGAATATAGAACAGCATAAATTCTGGAAAGAGGCATGGGAAGAGGAGGACCATGAAGGGAAATTATTATTTTTCTTATCTAGACTACTTTTAAAATTATGTAGTACAGAGAGAATATTCACAAAGGTATATAAGGGATTATATAAAAATCATGTTCATTCACAAAACAGTTTATACACATTTAGTACAATTTTAAATATGCATAGAGTTTACTTTAAAATGAAACATGAATTTAAACATGTTCATATATTTTGGTACAATGTCGAAGCTATTATCTTGAAATTGTCTAACTTTTTTCATCACTAAATATTATATCAGTACGCTAAACCTTTTCCATGGCAAAAAATAATTGGAAGTAACTACTCCAAACATAGAGGTTGCTATATTCTCCTATGTTTGTAGATATACAATGATGTTTGGCATTGCATTTAAAAATATTTTGGCAGGAAGAATATTTCTTTAATTTTATAAGCAGCTAAAATATAATTTTTCAAAAAAGATGAACCACTTTTATATGATTATTAGAGGGAAAAGTTTAAAATTTTTTTTCAACTTGATTATTGATGTAACTAGTAAGGAGTAAAACTGGTACAAAGAGCATTTGAGAAACTAGGTATTTATAGGGAATGCTGGGATAGGATTTTGGGGTTAGATATGAAACTTAATGTCCATAAACTATAACCTTTGTGGTTATCTACTCCATCTGGTAGAATTATCTACATCTCTACTGGACAAAAGGTACACGATAACTTCCACCTGTACAGAGTTGTAAAACAACTCAGACAATAATAGGTCAAGCCTAACACTGTTCAGAAAGAACACTCACAAATATCTTTTGCCTCTTTCCAAGTTTCAGATAACTTTTCTGACATAGCTATTTTTGGTAACGAGGCAATATATTCCAAAATATATTTGTATATATTCAACATGCACTGGCAACATTACTCAACGTTTTTATTCCTTACACTATAATCCTCTATATCTTCATATTTTTATTTGCTTGAATGAACTGAGAGCAAAGTTCCCACATCAAACTCCCCTAGAATGCTGATTGCTGAAAAAATTCTAGAAAATGTATAAGAATGAAGAATGACTGAAGATCTAACAAAAGAAGAGAACATAAACAAATATACTAATAGAAATGAATTAAAAGGAATCAAATAAAAAATCTTCTACACTTAACCCATCACCCCCTAATAATCTCTGTTTTCTGGCAGTTCTACCAACAATTCTTTAACAATTTATCTACAACTATTTAATCTATCTGTCTATGGATAAATCAGTTGATCTATTAATCTATGTTTGTATTTGCTAGTAATCACAGTTTTTTTTTTTACTTTATAGGAAAAATATCATGTATATCAACAGCATTAAATTTTATCATAAAATATAAACTAAAATAGCACAAATAGAAAAATATTTAAAAGTAGTAACAGGCCTATTCCTACACCTATTCATTAAAACGTAAAGCAAAGAACTACATTATCTCATTTATAAACATATTATTGTCTCTTTGTCCAAAATTGATTTCCTGTATTTCAACAGTATCCATCTTGAATAATATCTTGATATATCCACTTACATATTTAGTAGGCATTTCACATATAACCCATCTAAGACACTCTTGACTCCCTTGTCCTTCTGTGTCCACGGTTTCCTCTGTCTCAGGCACAAGCCCCAGTTCACTCAGTCGCTCATGTTTAAAACCTAGGGGTTATCCATCAGTCTAGTCTTTTTTCCACTCTCAACACTCAACTCATCAGAAAGCATTCTGACTTTGTGATCTCTCATAAACATTGCCATGGCCACCACCTCTGTATCACTAGACATCGTGAGCTCTTCCTCGAATTAAAGAAATACCTTTCTTTCATCAGTGCTTTGAAATGCATGTCTCTAGCCAGTCTCCTTATTCAACAGGCAGCAACAAAACCATTATATTAAAGCCATGTTTTATTTATCACTCTCATGCCTTTTATCTTTTAATGGCTTCCCCAACACAGAAAGAAAAAAAAAATCAAAACTTTACCATGATCTAGAAGGTTTATATACTATGGTCTCTAGGTAGCTTTCTGACCTCACCTTGTGCCCTAACTTCTCAAATCAGCAGGTCTTCAGTTTTTTAAAAATGCTGATTTCCCTTTTTCTCAGGATCTTTCTTCCAGATTTTTCCACAGCTATCCTTTTATATCATTCATATCATTTCTCAGAGAGGCCTTCTCTGACTGCTGTCTCTAAAATGCATCTCCAACATTTCCTATCCCTTTAACCAACTTTTTCTTTGTATCACTAACCTCTCAGTAAGTTTTATTATTTACTTTTAGGTTTACTTATTTAGTGTCTGTTTTTCCCACTAGAATGAAAGTTTCACAAAAGCAGGGCTTTTTTCTTTTTCTCCTGGTTTTTGCAGTATCCCCAGTGTCTAGAACAATGCCTGGCATCTGACAGGTATTAAACAAATACCTGTCAAATAAATGAATTAAAAAGCAAATGACTAAGTATAAAATAGAAAATATTAAGTTAATAACTTTTCATTGACTGATATATATGATTAAAAATAATTTTCAAGAGCAAAATGCTTTCTTTTTTAGGTTTTCATGAAGTAATTGCAAATGGAACAATTTTATTCTATTAATACTGAAGGAAACCAATAGTCACATAAGTGAGCCATTCTACTTTCTATTCAGTGTTAATGATGAACTAAACAATGTTTCATAGGACTTTGAGAAATGTACATATCATACTCAAAATCATTTCTATTTGTGTCATTTGTCATAATGTAAAGCACAGATTCCATATTTATAAACATACTGTTCTGATAATAAAATTCTAATAAAAACATAATCTTGAAGTTCACCTGTAGCTTTGGTTTTATATAATATGATCTTGAGTAGAGAATTTTAGCATTTTGTATATTTCAAAAGTGATTCCCCAAAATAGCCAAACAGAATATTTTAGCACATATTTAAGCTTGTTTTATGAAGCTATTTTTAAAAATCATGATATAGGTACTATAAGTTAGCACAAAGAACAGAGAATCTTAATTTTATAAGTTGAAAAATGGGAAAAAAATTAACTTTCCAATATGTTATAAATTAAACCTTACAATGATAATAATAATATGCTCTATTTTATTTTTATTAAGATGTGAAGTTAGCACAAAGAACAGAGAATCTTAATTTTATAAGTTGAAAAATGGGAAAAAAATTAACTTTCCAATACGTTATAAATTAAACCTTACAATGATAATAATAATATGCTCTATTTTATTTTTATTAAGATGTATACACATTATGATCTTTCTTATTTCTGATTTTGTCACAATTGCTGATAGGAGAGACTAAGAAGAAATTAAAACAAAAATAGCGTTAAGCGTTTTGAGAAGCAGGTGTGATCTCGGACCAGTAAGGTTTCACTAAAATGCCATGGCACACTAACGACACTTCCTTTTGATAAGTTTATTTGACGAGATGAATAGTAATTGCCTTGGCTATAAAGAAAAGGCCCAGCCAGAGCATGTTTATTTTCCGCATTCCCCGTTGGCAAGAGGGCCTTGACTACATGCATGAGAGGACATTGCTGCTTCATCATCTTTTATAATAGAATGTCACATGTGTCACCTTTTACACTGATAACCAAGCCATAGATCTTAACCTTCGTGGTTAAGAGAAATGACATGCGACTTGCACACTGAATTAATGATTTACACTTAAACTCAGAATTGAACTTCTCCACCTGCTTGGTATTGACATTACAGCTATGCTGGCTGCCCAAATGTGATCATAATGGCTGGTCTGACTCTCCTCTGCAACTGGCCCTCTTTAACTCTAACCTGTAGAATGGTTCATGATCTGAACTTCTCAGTAGTTTGAGAAGTTCTAGTAGTTCCCAAATGTATTCTGAAAGTTCAGATTCTTTTTTTATTTTTATTTTTTTTTCCTTTTTGTCTTTTTTTGTGACCGGCAACGGATCGCAACCCTCAGTGTCGCACCCGTACCAGACTGGGACCGGCAACGGGATTGCAACCCTTGGTGTTGCGCCCGCACATCGCTCAGCCAGTGAGTGGCTGGTCTGTATGTGGGATCCAAACCCTCGGCGGGAGCGCCTCCGTGCTCCCAGACGGCGCACTGTAGCAGTGCGCCACCGGGCCGGCCCGAAAGTTCACATTCTTAAAGGTACATCGATTTCCATTCTTTAAAAATAGTACAGAAAATAATCATTTTAATGTGTTCACTTTAAAAATACAATTATTTACAAGCCTATGCGAGCTTATTATAAAATTATGTATAATATTGGTTACCACAGGTCTCACAACTCTGCTTTTGATCCTGTCACTTTATCACTAAGCAGGATTTTATCTGAAGTTGTATGTTTCTATTTTAATATCTTTTGCATAATTTAATTCAATATATTTAAAATTACCTAAAGTAGTTGACTTGGATGCATAAAGGCTGTTAAAGTAAACAGATTTAGGCAAACTGCAACTCACAGTGATATTGAGATGATCAGAGAGGGTAATATATTATAAAACACCTTCAAAACTGTGAATCTTATCTACATTTCTTAATTTCTTATAAAGAACAGCTGTCGATCAAGTACCTGTTATAATCAGGCACTGTAGTATGTGTGCTTCATTTTTTTTCTCATTTTATCTTCATTATAAGATAAGAATTAAATGATCAATTTCATTTTACAAATGAGGAAACAGAGACTCATGGTGGATGAGTCAGCTTGCTGAAGGACGTGTAATTGGTAAATGATGAACCAGGAATCAAATAAAAGTCTACCTAACTTCACCTCTGCATTTTAACCATTCTACTCCCAATGTCTCTAGAAAAAGGAAGTGCTCAATATGGGATAATAAGCTTCAAAGAAGTCTTGTTTAGAAAAATATAAAACACAAAAGTGACCTATTTTTTTTCCCTTTATTCTTTATTTAACATTTCTGATAACTATAATTCTGGGTCAACAACATCTCATTCTAATAGCATTTTAAGGTCAATACTAACATCCTTTATTTCTTTCAGAGAGCCGTTTTCAGACAGCATTCTAATTTGATACATCTATGTTAATAGGGAGATGAGGTTAAGTGAACTATCAAGCAGGTGGTTTAGTAAATAAGGGTGATGTTCAGAGAGTACAAAGTGAGAAAACAAGAATTCATCTCTGTTGTCGCTGTTGTGATTATCAGTACTACAAAAGTAACAATAGTTATGCCTAAAAGAAAAAAAAAAGATAATATAACAGCAAAGTGTCTCTAAGCACTAAGACAATGAATGCATTGGATGAGAATATTAGTATTCAAAACGATCTTGGCAGATGGAGTGATGGGCAGAAATTGACGAAAGGGTATTTAACAAGGATAAATTAAGTTAATAATTTAAGAACTTTTATTTGGAAGAATATATAATTTTGTGAAAGTATTCCAGTATTTTGGGCCGGCCCGGTGGCGCACTGCTACAGTGTGCCGCTTGGGAAGTGCGGCGGCGCTCCCGCCGAGGGTTCAGATCCCATATACAGACCGGCCGCTCACTGGCTGAGCGAGGTGCGGGCGCAACACCGAGGGTTGCGATCCTGTTGCCAGTCCCGGTCCAGTACGGGCGCGACACAGAGGGTTGCGATCCGTTGCCAGTCACGAAAAAAAAAGACAAAAAGGAAAAAAAAAAAAAAAAGAAAGTATTCCAGTATTTTAAAGACAGGGCAAATCTATTATATTTTATAGAACAGAGGACAGAGAGCCTGGACACCCAGAATCTGATTCCAGATAGTTTGGAAACTACACAGGTGGCCTTGGCATGGCAGGAGCTCTTTTTCACCAGTCAAAATGACGAGGTGTGACTTGATCTCTAAGTCCCTTTCCTTCCACATCTAAGAATTCCTGCAAGTGCAGATACTGACTGACACGATGTCACTAAAGTGATAGAGCTAAACCACTTCTCCAGCTTTTAATCACCCTATGAATTATGGAGCGATGCTTCAAATAAGCACATACCAGAGATAACTCAAAAGATAAGCTTTAATACATGCTTTCCAGGTCATGCAAAGTTTTCCTATACATTGTCAGGGTCCAATTCCATGAGAAAGCAGCCACAGGATTATATCCTTAGAAAACATCGCTCAATATTTACTTAACAAGCTTTTAAAAATCCTATTATATATAAAAATAATATACAACAACAATTTGCAGGATGTGTTTTTAAGGAAAATTAAAATTTTTTCTAGGGAGAATTGTTTTATAAGATTTTTGTTCTTGAACTTTGAAAGTTTTTGACTCATACTTTTTCATTAAAAAAAAAATCACAGATTTTTATGTTGTACCTCTCTTTGGGTTCTATATTATACCAAACATTGTTTTTAGTCAAAATATAATTCATGTCTGTATAGTCATGAGAATGTTTCTTCAGAGATTTACAAAAAATAAAGCTTTATGCAGCTCCCCATTGCAACTGTGTAACTGTAAAGAAAACAAGGATCCCATGTGGCTAAATGCTGCAGCTGAACAGGCCAGTTCCTGGATATTGCATAAAATTCCTCTGGGTACATGAGAGTATTGTTCTTCAGAACCCAGGAAGATTTTATCAGCTTTTTGTGGATAGTGCAAATCCATAATTAGCCACAATAAGCAGAAGAATCAATTAGTAGCTTTTGGCCTTCTGACCTTCTTAAAAACGCTGCCCATGCACCACACAGGAACTTCTGCATTGAACTGTGATCTGCAGGAACTTCTCATGAAGAGGGAAGCAATTTCTTTTGTGATCCTATGTCAAATTAATTATCAATGTGCTAAACAATGTCTACTATTTTGACAACAGATCTAACATGGAGACTAAAAAGCCTATGTGACGGTGTCTTCATAGCACTCCAATATTTCCTTTATTGCATTAGAGAATAAATGTTGGACTATGTCTTGATAGAATTTTGAATGAGAGTAGAGTGGTCAATTCAACTGGGACTTAAAAATCTAAACCTGCATATTTCTAGATGCAATGATGAAGTTGACTTACTCAAGATAAAGTTTCCATCCTAAGTGTTTCCCTAGGGGGGAAAAAAAGACTAGAAAATGGAAATGATCTAATGAAACAAAACAAAACATATGCCTATTTTGCATATGTTACTTCAGCCAGCCGAGGTCTGCCTAGCAGCACTTTAACTGTGCCACTGGCAATGGAAAGGATTGTTCATTTATTAAGGAATAGAGGAGACCTATCCAGAGCTGGTCACAAAGTTCTCAGAAACTCTGCAGCTTTTGGAATTTCAGCTGCCCAGCCACCAACAAGATGATTTCCACTGGTATGTTAGAAACAGCCTCACATCCTTGTGTACCAATTCTCCCTTGGTTCTTCCAAACCACAAGGGGTAGAAAAGTCTGGCTTACAGATAACTGTATTCTCATGTTAACTGCATGCTTTGGCTGACCACAAATGTTCTTCTTATCCTTGGAGCATAGCTATGTACAAGTGGTACCATTCATAGAACATTTACATCTGCTGACCCCTCATGCCTGCCTGGTCTTCCTCTTTCCATCCCACTCTGAAAAAAAAAAAAAAAAAAAAAAAAAAAAAAAAAAAT
>NW_007729870.1:99349-114127 GCF_000696425.1 Galeopterus variegatus
GTAGTACTTTACTTACTCAGTATATCTGAATCTTCTTTTGATGTAAATGTTATTTCGTTTCTTGTGACCTCTCTTGATTTTAAAATGCATATTTTAATCTCCTCACAGTCCTGTATTTCATCATTTATGTTATTCCTCCTGTTTTCATGATGTATTCTTAAATCACTTTTTAAATGTATGTCATCAATCTTTTGATGAGTTTGGGAGCCTCCTTTCCCTGTGGATTCTTGAAACTGAGGGTTAGGGGAGTTCTTGAGTGACACTCATATTTAAAAGAGAACCTATAGATTTGACATCTTAGGAACTAAGGTATAACAGCCCTTTCAATTCTGTTCAATCCCCTTCATTTCTTCCTGAATGAAGATCTTCAATAAACAGCAAGATCACATTTCAAAATCTGGTGAGTCTGTGATACGCTCATATCCTTACTTCAAAAGTTACTTCCTTTGGGATGACTCTCTTCTTCCCCAGGCAGAGGAAGTAATTGCCTTTCTCTACTTTTGCAGCATTTTGGACTTAATTCTGTTATAACTCATATTACTTGTTGTATATAGCAATTGTGCATTTATATATCTTCCTCCCTCACCAGACAGTGAGTTTCCTGTGGGCAGGAAATGTGTCCTTCTGTATATTACATATTGACTGCTGGAAAATCTGTATGGACTAAATCATCAAACCAAATAATCTCTTTATTCTGTTTACTGTGACAACATATACTCTGCTATAGGAGGTAAAGTGGTACTTAGTCGCAATTCCATTCCAAACTAATATTATTCCTGAACCGGTGGTGGAACTATGGCCTAATGAAGCAAGAGAATAGTACCTGGTCGTCAGAACAAATGTTTGTGTTTTAATCTGTTTTTTTTGTTGTTGCTGTTTTTGTTTTTAAATATCATTTACAAAGTATACATGACGAGCAATCTCATTCAATTGCCTGAAGGCTGTTTCCCCTCAATCCAAAACCAAAGGGAAACATACTCTAGCAGGATATTGGCAGTTCTTAAGGATTTAAAAATAGAATAGCCTTCTTTTGCTTTATACTCAAGAACCAAAGCAAAGGGAGGCAGATAGCTCAGGCACCTGTGGTTCCTGCATCTAACGCTGACATAGGCCTTTATATTACTCCCTTGCGGAGTCAGCCAAAGCTTTACTCATAGACTTTCTCAAAACATCTCAACATCTCATTCTCTTCTCTAGATTTCCCCTTTTCCCAGGAAGGATTTTTTTTTTTTTTTTTTTTTTTACTGTTGCTTCCTACAAAGGAGGCAATTGCCTATATTACATGGTGCAGATTTTCCACTCTATAACTTATAATAAAACTGTAGGTCCCCTCCCTCCAATACTGCGCCTTGATGTACAAAGAGATGTTTTTGAAATATTTTCCTTAAGCGATTAGCTTTGCAATGGAAAATCTGACTTTCAAGAAGATTGTTTTTGAAATGGGCAATAAGACTTATTGTAGAAGACAAAATCAGATGCTGATTTTTGCTTTTACTTTACACTCTGTCTTTCCTAATTCTGAAGAAAGTGTGAATAAACAAAAACTCTTTAAATATAATTGAAATTTTCACCTTGATACAATAATAATAATAAGTCCCAGTAAATGAGGGTCTATTTTGTGCCAGGCCCAGCATTTATTTACTTCATATATTATTCACAAATGATCCTCCTTGTGACCATGCAAGTTAGAAATTGAGACTGCATCTTGCAGAGGTCACACGGCTGTCAGGAAAAAATAAACTACAGTAGATTTTGTTGATGTGCAAAGATCTCTGCTATGAAGCATATTTTGATGGTTTACAATATATTTCCTTGTGTTAAACTTTGTGGGAAGATTATTATTCCAATTATTTTATGGATGACAGGAGCTAATCCTTTAAAAACATTAAGCGTAGTGATTGGCAGGTAATGAGTGCTCAAGACAGGTTTTGTTTTGTTTTTTAATCTTTAAAAAAAAATCTGTATAGCTTAAAAAAGCCAGAAAAATAAAAAAAATAATAATAATGATAAAAGTAGTAATGGCTACTAGCTGCCTAAATTATAGAATCTTTTCTTTCTCTACAATATTACCCAGAATATGTTAACCCTTTTCTTCTATGGCAATCAGACAAAGTTTCTGAAACCAGAGGAGCAAGCCAGGCCTTTACATGTACGGTGTCTGCCCTGCCTCCAGCCCAAGGTGAGAGGAGCAGCAGGGTCAGGGCTGTGTTCTGAGGATCCTTCTGCTGTGCTCTCCAGGTACAGCTGTGGTTTGCCACTCTGGCTGACATTGACCCCAAATTCAAACTTCTTCACTGTGCAAATCCTCCTGCTTTCTTCTGTTACAAGGACATGGGCAGGATGTAAATTCTCTTACGTTGTGATTAAAAAAAAAAAAAAAAAAAAAAAAAAAATTCTGAAAAAACCCTGGCCTTGCAAGTTTTTCTTATTATTCTGAATGACTCACCAATTTTCCTCATTTTCTTCTCTGTATGCTCATTACTGTACAAGCAACACATTTTCCTCCTAATATCTTCTTTTTTTTACCCAACTCTTTAAATTCGATTTAGAAAGAACTTATTGAATGTATAAAATACGATAAGGCCTGGCTCCTGTTTTCAAGGAGCTTAGAATGAAAATAAATAAGAAAAGATATGCAGACACAAAACAAGGATACTCTGACTTCCCTTATGATTCTGCGGCATGGGGTGCCTGTATCAGAGTCTACCTTGTAATCTTCAGGTCAAGGTCTAGGTTGTTCCCAATATGATAGCCACTGGCCACACGTGGCTACATAAGTTCTAATTAATTAAAATCAAATAAAGCTAAAAATCCAGTTCTTTAACCACACTAGCTACATTTCAAATGCTTAATAGCCACATACAACAAGTGACTATCATATTGGACAGAACAAGAGAATATTCCCATTATTGCAAAACGTTAATTAGACAGTGTTGATCCTGAGTACTTTGATTTCTGTTGTGTTTTGCATCAACAGAGATGCTCAGTTTATTATTTTTTCTTTTAATAATTCCTTTTGACATTTCTGAAATAAACTAGAATGCAAACAAATCAAGTGGTAATCTGAGCTACATATGACTGATCTGCAACAATACAAATACATGGAATATTTTAGTCAAGGATTTGATTAGGTAAATTTTGAGTTATCTATACAAGGGATTTTTTTTTTGAGGGGGAAATTCCAACTGCATAGGTAGAAAAAACAATTTATATAAACATTATCAGCTGTAGAAATGATTCACATGTAAATAAGACAGTACAGAGCAGTCTTCGACTCTGTGTTTGGGGGAGAGGGGGAGAGAGATTGATGATGATGCTTTCTGAATTGGGACATCAGAACTTTTCATCTGCAAGGCTCTAACACATATCTACTTAAAAACAAAACAACAATAGTAACAATAATAAAACTAAATTACCATGCCCATCTTCACAGATTGATTTGATGTGAACAACAATCTCACATCTGAATAGAAATTAAGTGTTAGCAAAGGGCAAGAATAAAGGAGTGGTGGAAGATCCATTAAGGTCTTTTATAATTGTTCAAGATATGAGTACAATTATCTATTTTAAAAATAAAAATATAAAAGCTCTGCACTCAATTGATTCTGAACTTCCCCCAAATACTGTGACCTACACCAGATATTTACAGAACATAAGTACAAGATGCTATGGGTTAAACGTGTCCCCCAAAAGTTCATGTATTAGGAATTTGACCCTCATCATAACAGTGTTAACAGGGTGGGAAATCTAATTACGCTACTTGAAAGCTGGGACCTTTAAGAGGTGATTAGATTGCAAGGACTGTGCTCTCCTGAATAGGTTGTTCCATTCATGGGGGGTTTAATGGGTTTCATAGGCATGGTTCTGATGACTTTATAAGGAGAGCAAGTGAGAAGGTTCACTTACTCTTAGCATATTCTCTTCATAGGCATGGTTCTGATGACTTTATAAGGAGAGCAAGTGAGAAGGTTCACTTACTCTTACTTAGCATATTCTTGCCATGTGACACCCTGGTGACCATGGGACCCTCAGAAGAGTTCCTACCCAGAAGAAAGCCCTCACCAGATGAGTTCCCTGGGCCTTGGACCTTCCAGCCTCCAAAACTGTAAGAATAAATTTCATTTCCCTATAAGTTACCCAGTTTCAGGTATTTTGTTATAAGCAACAGAAATGGACTAATACATGAGGTACTTCACAAAGTTCATGGAAATACAAAATTTAAAGATAACATGAATATTTCTGTGAACTTTTTGAAGACCCTTTGTGTGATGCAGACTCTGATATCAAAAAGTTGTTGCATATAACATTTAAATTTCTGCCCGTGTCAAAATATGCCACCACAGAGTAAAGTAATAGCATGTCTAATACAGTTAAGAGTGATGGGCCACCAGGTGAATTAAACCTCTTTAAATTCTGATTTAGGCCTGGTACTTATTTAAATAATTAGAATTGAGGAAAACACCATTCAAAAGTAGTCTTTTGCCAAGTGCTCACCACCCCATCACAACCCCCCATTCACTCAGGCAGTATTCAACCTAATGAAAGTATTCTCAAAACATTTACCAGTAGAGTAGATCTTGCTTTACATACATTTTAAATACTGCAGAACCTGTTTGATTGGTAAATGTTGTTTAAAGTTCTTAATTCACTGTTTAGACCACTCTGTAGTGAGAACCTTTCTATGGGTTCTTCATTGTGATCCCAGGGTCAGGAATCTTTTCTCCTGGACTGTCTCAATACAAAAATTGAAGGCACCTGGACTATTACAGATGTTTCAAATTTTATCCTTTGCTCCTAATTATTGCCAGATGCAATCTAATTAAACCCACCAGGTGTCTCCCCTCAGGTTAGAGTACCTCACAGAATCCTTGCTAAGAATAAAATACGGAGAAACAGAATTCCAAATATGTAATGAACCATTTATGGAGAGGTTGGTAGGAAGGCTTTTAAATTTTTTTTGATGACTATAATAGAAGGAGTGAGAATAAATTAACTAAAAAAATGTGTAGGCAGTGATGTACAAGATAATTCTGTCATTCTATTGCTCACAAACATTTATTACTGCAGTTTATTAATCCAACAGAAAATGTTGTTTACTCTTTATACTAAATATTACAATAAAGCTAAAAAGTACCATGTGGAATTTTTCAGGTACACATACTAGTTTGACTTTTACTTTTTCAAGGATATGTATGTAGTAATTAATGCATTCAATATGCTGAAATAAATTAGAATAGTCTTTTAAACATAGTCTATTGCTTTAAAAACAACATAAGATGGTATTTTGATGCAATAGTCTGGAACTGAAGCAAAGATTTTCTTAAAAAAAAAAAAAAAAAAAAACTATTTCAATGTCATGTAATAACCTATGCAGCATTGCATTGAAAAACAAGAAATTCTTGCCACTAAACCATTTGCATATATTGTGTAATTTATATACTTAGAGGGTGTTTGGGAAGATTTAAGCCAAACAACAGAGTTTCCAGTTTCTTCAATTTCAGAAAGCAATTTTATTTCTATTTTTGAATTTAAAAAAACTTCTAAAATTAAAACATAATTGTACATATTTGTGAGGGGGGGGTTAATTGAAACAACAGAGTTTCCAGTTTCTTCAATTTCAGAAAGCAATTTTATTTCTATTTTTGAATTTTAAAAAACTTCTAAAATTAAAACATAATTGTACATATTTGTGAGGGGGGGTTAATTGAGAAATTGGTAAAGGGCCACAAAAATGATTACATTGTATAATGTTAAATATACTAATTATCCTGATTTGAGCATCACATATTGAACACAGGTATTGGTATTCAATGTAGAAAGCAATTTTAAAATGTTTTGTACTCTGGCTCCAAAGTGTCTTAACATGTTATCTCTGCATGTGGTTTGATTAGTTTGAGCAAATAACATATAACCTTTGTTGCCTAATGACTTATTCTGCAAATTTGTATGAATGCACAGAAGAGAGACATTCATTTGAGACCATTATTTCATTTGGAACAAAACTTTTACTGGGATTGTTAATTCACCTTATCAATCTAAAATATAAATAAATTTTCTTTGGCTCCTAAATGGGGAAAAAAGAATTATCATTTATTTTCAGATATCAGTGACTTTATATAATCTTAAATTTTTATCTTATTTCATTGTTTAATTTTTATATATAAACATTATTTGTTAAATGTTTAATATTTCACATTAAGCCTACTCTGTTAATATGTTTATATAATCATGATTCCATAAGCATTAGTGCCTACTAGTGTATGACTGTAATACCATCATAGTAAAATCTCAGACTGATACACTACTATCTCTAATTGTTTTTCTAACTTCATACAATTATTATATGTAGTTGATAAAGTGCTAATCATAGTCAATGAATTTACATTTGTGTTTTATTTGAACTCTAACCTATAGTTTAATTCCTTCATTCTTATGAAAAATATTCAATTTACCTTATAATATAAAGTATTATATCTATGTATATAAATATAATGAAATTATTAATATAATGTTACCATAATGTATATATGTATAAAAACTAGGTTTATCCTTTTGGTAACTTTGATGATTTTTTTCAAAACAACAAATGACTGTCCAAATTTAAGAATTCAACTAAAGTATTTTAAAACAACTTAGCTCTTATAATTAATTTTTATCGAGTGAAACTTAAAATAGTTTGACAACCTTGAGCAAATACAGCACAAATAGAAAATTTATTATGCCATTTATAATTCAAACATTTAACAAGATTTTCCTATCCTTTAGGAATTATTTTTCAAAAGAAAGGCTATATTAAACTATGGTAAAGTCCAGATATTCTCTTAGATAATACTAATTAAATAAAAAGTAAATTCCAAAGTAAACAACCAAATGAGGAATATATGGTCATGATTTTTTTTGCTATTCCTAGCAAGTCTTAATGATCAGGTAAGGTTGTGATTTTGACATTTCTTCCCTGTACTTGGTAACAGACACTTCAAGGCTGCAATAACCAGATTAAAGTAATAATGCACCAAGTATAGCTCCAGGCTCCAGTTTTAGCTGATACAAATCATCTTTCACTGGACACACTTTATAGTCTCTAACACAAGATGACTTTGCTGGAAAAGTTAGTATTTGCCAAGCTGGGGTTCCATTTATATACTGTCATAAATCTGCAGCTAGGCACAACTTTTCGAAAGTTTGTAATGAAATAGGGCTGATGTAGTTAAAATATCTTAATTATATTTCTAAATCACATCAGCTTTAACCAGTGTACCCTAAGATTAAATGCTAGCTAATCTTGTTTCCTAGTGATTTCTGACAATTTTTGGCTGAAGGCTAACTTAGGTTTATTTGTTCATTTAAAATAGCACATTCATCTTCAATTTGGATAAGATCAAACTGGTAGTTTAAATGCAAAAATAAGGAAACACTCAGCATATCTGGCTGAATTACAATAGGTTGTAACAAAATCTACTTACATCCTAAAATTGCTTATTCTAACTTGGTAGAAAAACATGTTTTACATAAAAATGTGATGTTTGATTTTTACCGATCTACTTTTGGAAATGTCTATTTATAAATATACTAACAAACAAATCTGAACATTGACTGCCTACCTAAACCTCTTTAGAAAACTAAACATGTTATGGACGGGAGTTTACAATTTAATTGGTCAGGTTGAATCTAGAAAGAACTGTAAAGTAGTATGTTTTGAGGAATGTCAAATGCTAAGAGAGATTTTGACATAGGTATTTCCACCTTATGAAACTTAAATACTTATTTCTCTCATTTATTAAAAGAAATTAAACATAAGTGGCTAACAAATTATAATTAAAGGAAAGAGACACCACCAATAATACAGTTTGCATGATTTTTCTAAAGGATATGAGCTTAACTCTGTAGAACTACACAAGGAAACAGTTTTGTGAGAACTTCCCAATTATGACATTTTTCCTTTCCCCAATCTGAACTGACACACTCTTTATCATATAAAATAATTAAATTTATCTGACTGTAAAGCACATTTTACAGGTAAAACACATTAAAATGTATTGCAATGTGTTCAGAGAAATACACATGACAAGAAAACATTACACCACATTTTATTTCCCTTTCTTGAATCACTTTGAACTACAAAAACCATACAGCTAATATTTTGAAATATCATAATATCTGTAAAGGTAAAAATATATATACACAAACAGGACAATCTAAATGCATGTATACAAAGGTATTATAAGGTTGACAGTCATACAGTTACTAAGATTTGTATAGTAATAGACTAGTGATGTGATATCTTTATCTTAGGAGACCATATGCAATTTCTCATAAGGAACCATAACTGAACTGGCCAATGGTCTATATGTTTGGGGGGTTTCTTTTCCGGTATTTATTTACATCATCTGAATCCTTGGAGTAATGCATACTAATTCATTATGAATCATTTTTAAATGAGCACGAGTATATGCGGTAATAATCATTTATAAAGAATTACTGAGGAACACTAAAAGCTGTTACTTCACAAAATGAAACAATCATTTAAATTTATTTTTACAACAGGCAACAATGTAGGTGATTAACAGATGTAATGATTCCCTGATGGAATTCTGATTATATTAAAAAATATTTGAGCTATTAAAAATATTTAAATATTAACCGTTTAAATCTAGGGAAGTTTTTCCTGAGTTCCAGTTTACTTGTTTCTGTGGATCTGGGCTAAAGCATAGGGCTAATATAAAACCATGCAAGTCGTATAACTTCGTATAATGTATGCTATACGAAGTTATTACGCTGGCCTTGCAAGTTTTTCTTATTATTCTGAATGACTCTCCAATTTTCCTCATTTTCTTCTCTGTATGCTCATTACTGTACAAGCAACACATTTTCCTCCTAATATCTTCTTTTTTTTACCCAACTCTTTAAATTTGATTTAGAAAGAACTTTATGTTTTGAGGAATGTCAAATGCTAAGAGAGATTTTGACATAGGTATTTCCACCTTATGAAACTTAAATACTTATTTCTCTCATTTATTAAAAGAAATTAAACATAAGTGGCTAACAAATTATAATTAAAGGAAAGAGACACCACCAATAATACAGTTTGCATGATTTTTCTAAAGGATATGAGCTTAACTCTGTAGAACTACACAAGGAAACAGTTTTGTGAGAACTTCCCAATTATGACATTTTTCCTTTCCCCAATCTGAACTGACACACTCTTTATCATATAAAATAATTAAATTTATCTGACTGTAAAGCACATTTTACAGGTAAAACACATTAAAATGTATTGCAATGTGTTCAGAGAAATACACATGACAAGAAAACATTACACCACATTTTATTTCCCTTTCTTGAATCACTTTGAACTACAAAAACCATACAGCTAATATTTTGAAATATCATAATATCTGTAAAGGTAAACATATATATACACAAACAGGACAATCTAAATGCATGTATACAAAGGTATTATAAGGTTGACAGTCATACAGTTACTAAGATTTGTATAGTAATAGACTAGTGATGTGATATCTTTATCTTAGGAGACCATATGCAATTTCTCATAAGGAACCATAACTGAACTGGCCAATGGTCTATATGTTTGGGGGGTTTCTTTTCCGGTATTTATTTACATCATCTGAATCCTTGGAGTAATGCATACTAATTCATTATGAATCATTTTTAAATGAGCACGAGTATATGCGGTAATAATTATTTATAAAGAATTACTGAGGAACACTAAAAGCTGTTACTTCACAAAATGAAACAATCATTTAAATTTATTTTTACAACAGGCAACAATGTAGGTGATTAACAGATGTAATGATTCCCTGATGGAATTCTGATTATATTAAAAAATATTTGAGCTATTAAAGAAATATTAACCATTTAAATCTAGGGAAGTTTTTCCTGAGTTCCAGTTTACTTGTTTCTGTGGATCTGGGCTAAAAAACAGATGTAATGATTCCCTGATGGAATTCTGATTATATTAAAAAATATTTGAGCTATTAAAGAAATATTAACCATTTAAATCTAGGGAAGTTTTTCCTGAGTTCCAGTTTACTTGTTTCTGTGGATCTGGGCTAAAACATAGGGCTAATATAAAACCATGCAAGTGACAATGCTGTCTGGTCATCATGTTACCTACCTGGACAAACAGTATTAAACCTGGATAGGGAGGAATTATTTTTTTTTGAAGATAAGAAAACATTAGGCTGCTTTTCATGGAGAAATAAAATGGGTTAGTTTTCAAGACTGTTCATAAATAGAAAAAGAAAGATTGCACATAAGAATAGCCCCTATATTTATATCAAGAATAAAGAGTAAATCAGTGGAGTCACATCCTTTGTTACCTTTTAGAACCAGAACATGAGTTAGAAAAGTTGGAGCCAGAGTGTCTGGCTTTGGGATGTTTGCACATGTCTGATGTATTCACTCATATGTATGTGTGTGCATGAAGTATGTATGCATCTCTGATGTATGTGTGCATGCCTGTTGTGGTGTATGTATTGTGTGTGATAGCAATATATATACGGAGGTATATAGTACATAAGATTTCAATCTCATTTTTCTTTGAGGACAGTATTTTTACTTGAGTTTGCCTCTACAATTCAGCAAAAGAGATTAAAAACTCTAGATAATGTACAAAATAATGTAAGAAGCTGTTCCAGATTTTAGAGCAAAGACATGACAGCTTAGAACAAATATTTCACTTAAAATTGTCTATTTTTATGGTATTAGGTCCTATTTTTCTTCCAGTATATTTCGGTCTCCTTAATTCACTTTTCCATATCCCAGTTAAAATAAAATGACTTCTTGTTTTTGCCTTCTCTTACATCAATCTTTTCTCAGCCATACCAGTTCTGCTTCTTGTACTGCATTCCACTTTCCTACCTATTTCTCTAAGAATTTTCCACTGACTTCATTAAGCATGTCTCCTTTTCTGAGAAATCTTCTATTTTTAGTGTTACATAAAACTGATCCTTTATATTTGTTAACAGTTGGAAACCTATGATGGTAATAAAAAGTAAATAAGAAAACCATGATAAAATATCTTGTTCTCTAATTATTCGTTGTCAATATCATTTACTAATGTATAAAAATGTGGCTAAACACTTCAATTTGCAATATTCTCCTTAAGAAATCATTTTAAGGCTGTTGGAATAACTTGTAGATATGTTGTTACAGTTTTAGAAAAGTTGTTTAGGTGTCATTTTAAGTCATTAATATGCTGTGATTACACGATTACACTTTCAGTTAGCAGGTACCAGATTTTACAAGTTTCTTTTTTACAAGTGATTTATTACTGAATTATGAATATGCTGGCAGTAAAACTGAATATTTATTTTTTCTCTCTTAATTTTTTTTAAGTGAGCATAACAAATAATTCCTAACAATTGAACAATGGTCCCAGATTTTTAGCAATATTAGAAACTGTAAGAATTTCAGGGTTATTGAAATGCTATCTTTAGAATTATGGCTTACTATGTAGACCCAGAAGCAAATAACTTAAAACAAATAGATAGAGCAATAGCATCCCAAACAAACCAAAACAGCAACGTACCACACACCTCTAAATTACATTTCAAGTTTAACCTGGCTGAATTATTTCAAGATATATTTAAATATAATTTCAAATTTTCAAAATAAATGTGTGATTTAGTGATACTTAGTAATAATTATGCTAAAATATATATTATAATATATCACACTAAAATATATTTAGTGATACTTAAAAATAAAATATCACGTTAAAAATCACCTACCCTTATGCAGTCTTGAGGATTATTTCTCTCCCATTTCCCTCTGTTAAACTAAATTTGATCTTGCCTAAAGGTGCAAGTATACTCATATGTGCAAGGACTTCAATAATTCATATTTTTGACATCCAGACATTATATGACCCACTGAATATTCTTAATTAGTTGGGGGAAGGAAGCATCTGTATGGATTCACAAATTATTTTAAACATGCTTTTAAATATTTTAAATTAGAGCTTCCAATTAAAATTGTACATGTCACATTGTCTCATTTAATTCCACTGTTCTTTTTAGGAAGCACAGCCTCAGCTGAACAAGCATCATTGATGTGAGCTGAGCTCAATTAGTTTCTGATGTTCTGCCAAATTGCCTCATTACCTGTCATACAAACACCACTGACACTTTAAAGTTGAGCTCTTTGCATCCATATTATTCTCTTTAGACTGAAAATAATTATTCTCATTTGAGTAGTAAAAATAAGCAATTTGCTAATAAACAGTAAACCAATATGTTTGTAATATAAATATAGAAAAAACAATGATGAGACCTATAAATCAAGTGTGTGTACTGAAGTAATTCTGATTATCACTCACATGTATGCTCATGTGGGGGCACACGTGCGTGCACACACACACAAGGTTTTTAAGTTATATAAACTGTGGGTCCCTTATGAAATCCTTACAGGTTTGTTATGATTGATTTGTTCTCTAAGCTTTCCACATTGCTTAAAATGTACTGATGATAAGAGAAAAAAGAAATTTTCCATAGTATATATTTGAATTTAAAACCCACTTCACCCTAGGATCATAAAACATACAGCTGAAGCTTTCTTCCTTGCACAGAGGGCTTAAAATGCCTCAAAAAACACTTACCCCACATTCTAGAAGAGAAAATATAAACAACCACTTCAAACAATCNTTATGAAATCCTTACAGGTTTGTTATGATTGATTTGTTCTCTAAGCTTTCCACATTGCTTAAAATGTACTGATGATAAGAGAAAAAAGAAATTTTCCATAGTATATATTTGAATTTAAAACCCACTTCACCCTAGGATCATAAAACATACAGCTGAAGCTTTCTTCCTTGCACAGAGGGCTTAAAATGCCTCAAAAAACACTTACCCCACATTCTAGAAGAGAAAATATAAACAACCACTTCAAACAATCTTTATTTGTAAATCCTTCATTAATGCTGTTTACCACTTATCAAAATATTGACCCGCAGGTAAAGATGTATGTGATTTTAACCCTTCAATACTGAGTCACCCAAATGACTTTTCTTTTCCCCTTGTCCTTTATTCATGGCCTTTTGCATAGGGAAACAGAAGGACAGAAGGTTAGAATCTAATTAAGAGATAATGTTTTTCAAAGTTGGTCTATACGGATGACATGTATTGAAGCAGAGACCAATTTTTTTCCTGAATGGCTGGCAAAAGATCATTAATAGAGCAAAAAACCTTGCATTCCATTAACAGCTTCATGATACTGTAAAATACTCTAGTTATAAAAGTTTCTGTTCACCAGTGTCTTTCAACCCCAGCTGCACATTATAATCACTTGGAACATTTTTAAAAAATACCCCTATCTGGGCTCCACTGCATACCAATTAAATGATAATATTGGGACTAGAGCTGGAGGCATGGGTGTTTTGTAAAAGCTCCCCAGCTGATTCTCCTGCATAGTCAGAGTTGAAAACCTCTGTTTGAAAGGCTTCCACCTAATGGGTAAGAGATAATCACAGCCACCAAGTGTAAGCACATAACTTTCTTTGCACCTTAGATCTACTCTTTATTTTCAGTAAACTTTGAGGGACTCTTTAAAATTAACATGAACATAATTTTGTCTTACTTTAAATATTGTTTGATATATCTACTGGAGTTTTTATTTACATATGATTCTGAGTCATTTTATTTTGTAATGGAATTCAGGTAATCTAAGTAACTGAGTATTTGTGTACCTAAAAATACATTCTTTTTAATTTCTACCTTAAGTTGGAAAGATTCTTTTTCTCTTCCATGATATGAGATTAAATGTAAGAAATCTTAGTGTTGCCTTCGATATGAACCTGGGGTAATTATTAGGAGACTGGACTCTCTGAATTTCTCTCCAACTCCAATTTTATGTTAATCTTCTTATATATGGATTGTTATCAGTGTTCTTGGAAAATCTGAGTAACTCAGTCTGCAAACACTGAATAACAAGCCTTCCAGGAAAGGAAAGGTGCTCATTTGCTGTAGGGTTCATGCCTTCAGCAAATATCACTGCACAGTTTACTTGCAGCACCCTTTCCACTTAGCAGGGGCAACTTGCAAACACACAAGGAAGTTACGAGAATAATAGACTGACATTGACTCCCAACTACGCTTCCCTCAGCATGGCATGTAATGTTCTTACTCTCCATGCCTCTAAATCAGTGATTCTCCAGGTGGGCGCGACATCAGTCTCTGGAAAAGGGTTAGGAGGGCTCTAGGTAGCAATACTTTTCCCCATTACTTTTATTTGGTTTAGCTTCAATATTTAACTTAATTTTTAACTTACAACCAATAATACAGGAGGGCACAATATTTCCTGTTAATTAAAGGGTAAAGGAATAAAACTGAAGATCATTGTTATAAAGTAGCTTACTACAATTGGTTGCCTTAAAAATATTTTCACCAGTTTTCTTTTCGCCTCCCCACTACACATTCAGACTTTCATAATATCATAAACTCTGTGACACTAAAAGAGAGAACCAGGAAATCAATTCAATCAGAGTCTACCCTGTTCCTTCTTCGATGGCTGTTTGACCTTGAGCACATGTCTGGGAGATTCTGAGATAATACCCATCCTTTATTTATAAACAATTTCATATTCTTAAACAGTTATATGCCACATTACTTATAGTGTCCGATAATTTCATATTTTGAACCTTTCTACAAGGACCATAATTAAACAAATTTTTGTACCTCTGATTCATTCTCCTCTACATATTTACTGCCTCTTTCCAGTATCATGACAAATTCTTGGTGCACAGCAAATGTTTAGTTCAGA
>NW_007729870.1:114550-119068 GCF_000696425.1 Galeopterus variegatus
CCTTTATTTATAAACAATTTCATATTCTTAAACAGTTATATGCCACATTACTTATAGTGTCTGATAATTTCATATTTTGAACCTTTCTACAAGGACCATAATTAAACAAATTTTTGTACCTCTGATTCATTCTCCTCTACATGTTTACTGCCTCTTTCCAGTATCATGACAAATTCTTGGTGCACAGCAAATGTTTAGTTCAGACCATTCCAGTGCTCAAATACTTCTGTGCATTACAAACACAAAGGGGCTTTTGATAATGTAGATACTTGGTTCCTTGTCCTCAGCAAGATTCTAATTCCCCAAGTTAGTAGTGTTGAGTGGCAGAGAGTGAACAGATACTGTGTTTTTGTTTTTGTTTTTAAATTATTACAGTTGGTTCTAATTCCCTGCTCGGTTGAGCACATTCTGAGGAACTACAGGGAAGAACACTGAACTGGAAGCCAGGAGACTATGTTGAAGTTGTCATTTCACCTCTGCTTCCTGGATGACAGCTGACAACCTCATTGGTTGCTCTGTCTCTGATGTGGAATTAAAAACAGTTCACTTATTTGAAGCAGTCCCACGAGTCAGGTGATTTTAGAGAAGGTTCTCCTAATTTAGGGTTTCTTGATCTTGGCACTATTGACATTTTGCGATGGATAATTCTTTGTTGTGGGGTGCTGTCCTGTGCAGTGTGGCATGTTTAACCCTAGCCTCTACCCAACAGATGCCAGTACCATCCAGACAAGACAACCAAAAATGTCTCCAAATGATATTGACTGTGTCCTGGGGGGGGCACAATTGCACCCCTCCCATTTGAAAACCATACTTCTACTTCAAGTCTGTGTGGCATGTTTAACCCTAGCCTCTACCCAACAGATGCCAGTACCATCCAGACAAGACAACTAAAAATGTCTCCAAATGATATTGACTGTGTCCTGGGGGGACACAATTGCACCCCTCCCATTTGAAAACCATACTTCTACTTCAAGTCTTAGTATTTTATTAGTCTATTTTATTGCTCTATAATTATCATGTAAATATATATTTTCAATTTCAAAGTCAAAGTATATTCATAATGTTTCAGACAATGACTGAGAATGAGGGTTATGCAGTGAGTTTCAGTGTGGTGTCTGTTTCCTCAACACAAAGTGAGCTTCGTTTGTAACACTGGTCCGTGAACAGGGCATTAACCCATTCTTTGGTTTACAGTAGCCACTGACTACAATTCCCATTGTGTCAGTTTTCCCCTTCATGTCGTATCATGCTACATTCCCAGACACTTTTCATGAACCAGAGATGGTGGAAATTAAGCTTAGATTCTGCTCCACTCCTCTTTGTAGGTAAACTTGGAGTGATGTCACATTGGTTGTCAAAGATTTTTCCATTTTCAAATCAGAGAATAATAATGGAATTGGATAATTTTAGAATCTTAGAGACTTCTAATAGAGATATTCTTATTTTATATATTAAGAGACAGTAGTCTAGGTCATTCAAATGACTTGTCAACTTGTCACCGTCTCTCACGACAAATTGGTATTAGAATCCAGATTTGCCAAGACTTCTCCCTTAGTCCACTTTTCATTTTATTGCAGCCCTGCTGCATTTGCTAATGCCGTAAAAACCATGTACTGCAGTGAATGCTTTAAAACAAACAAACGAAGAAAAAACCCTGACAGCAAATCCCAATTCTGCAATATTTGTTACTAATGGTAGCCAGTTAAGATATTTTCCAAAATGTTTATATCTGTTTATATTGGAACTTACAAAAATCAGCCCTGTGAATTATTATAGACATAATGCTGCATGTAAGCTCAATATACACTCATATGTTTTAGCTAGCTGGTAAAATACTATAAAATTTTGCTCAATCTTCTATTAATAGTGTTCAAATTGAATTTTATTTTGCTATTTTGATAATGTCAATAATAATGAAATAATCAAGATAATGAAGTTATTTTTCAGAAAAGACTTAAGCACTTTAGGATTTTACTAGGATCTTGCTAGTTTTTTCCCCATTCACATCTTAAATGCACAGCCAACCTTCAGAATATATTATCCATTTATTAATTAACAATGGTCCTCGTCATTTTTCATCCCCATGCCCTCTGTTGCCTGTCTAGGAATACTTTTGCTGTACCTAAGCACATTTATTAGAGCAGAGAGAGGGGGGAGAGAAAAAGAAAACTTCAGTAAAGTTCATTTTTCTGTTTCAAAGCAGTTCCTACAAGATCTCAAGGGATTTATGCTGCTTTGCACTCCATCTGTGATTGCTGTGCCTCTCAGTCCCTTGATATCGATGACAATGCCACTTAGTTTTAAGTTAGTTTCGGGAAGTTTTTGTTGCATGTCTTCTTTTACCAAGCAAGTGAACAGCTCTCTCTTCCTCACTCTCTCCCTTTCTCTGCTTTCCTTTCTCATCTTTCTCTTTCTCTCTGTATAAACACACACATATATTTTTTGTTTATTTTAAATTTAATGCACATTGGTACAATCCTTAACCCTAAGCTAAGGAGAACACTTGACCCAGGTCACACAATTCTCCCACTTACTAAATGAACTTAGATCCATTCATGTGTTTGTAGGTTGACTATTTTTAGCTCAGTACACATCTTTCCATTGAAATAACACATGAATTGTGGCTATGCAGGTGCTTTTTTAAGGATAATAAATTAAATGTGGGAAATGCCCTTACTGCATACATTAAGAAACAGAGGCCCACACTCATTGAGGCTTTTTCAAGATGAGTTTCAAAATTCTACTCCACCACTAGTAATTTATTGGCGTCTCGGGAACACCATGTAGAGAATAACCCAGGCTGTATTATATGGGCCTGACACTTCACTCAACTGATGCCTCAGCCAAGACACTTTAGGGAATATAGACTACTGGGCAGCCTGGAGCTTTCATTCTACAATATTCATAAATTAATATCACATTGTAGAAATTAAGTGCATTGGAAGAAAAATCTTTTGAATTAACATGGTTTGGGTGACAGTGGGCATAAAATAGTAAGAGAGAGTAGGTTTTTTTAAAAAAAAAGTTTTGATGGGTAGCATTTGTTGGTTTCCATAGTACAAATACTTTCACCATAGCAATCATCAAGCTGCCAAGATGATCTCTGGATGCAGAGTTGGGAAGAGATGGGCAGAATCAGCTCTGGAAGAGTACTTTAAATCTAAAAGGAAGAGGCGTGAAAGATGACACAGGAAGAGGCAGTGTAGGCTACTCCCCAGTAGATCTGCTTCTGACATGGACAGTTAAGGTGACTGCAATAGAGCGAGGTTCCCCACTGCAAATCAAAGCATTCTCTGAGCATCAGCACCTTTGCCATCATCTACGAATTTGTTATAAATGAAAAAATCTCAGGCATTCCTCCCAGACTTAATTAGAATCAGCATTTTATAAGATTTCCAGGTAATTCACATATACATTAAATTTTGAGAAGCACTGGTCTACAGAGTCATCCCATTCTAATGTAGCCTGAATTTCTGCAAGACAATGCCCTGTCCAATCAATTAGCCCATATTCTGTTTCAGAACCTATTCATTGTGTCAAAAGGAGAGGTGCCCTTACCTCTTTTTCTCAGGTCAATGTGTGCATATCCCTGATATAGTGAATTTGCCAGTTGAACAATTATGAGGTTAAGACTCAAATCTGCTAGGCAAGAAAACTTTCCTTTATTCTTGATTTCACAGGAGAGGAAATGATTCTCATGAAATGATTTTCCCTTTTGTGCATTTCATTCACTTTTTTATAAATTAGCCAACATTTTTCCACAGTCAGGGGCAGGGTTTACAGTAGAAACCTGATGATAACAGGGTAGAGAGGATGACTGTTCCTGGCTGGGGAAGCAGCAGTGACAAGGTCAGACAGGCAAAGCATGGTGGCAATGCAGGACCCGCCTGTGACAAAAGGAAAGAAGGAGAAGGGCCTGTGGGTTACACAGGTTTCTCTTTCCTGTCTCCAAGGGCAGCTTTTTTCCTGCGCTGGAGATCGACTGTCCACTATTCTCTGCTCCATTCCAGAAATCTCAGAAAATGAAGCAGCTCCTCCCCCCCTCACATGATCCCCTCACCTGTGCTCTCCTCCTTATCCCCACTTCCTACTGAGATCCTTTTTCCATTATTTAGATCTCCTCTCCCTTAGATCTTTTGTGACTTATTATTCAATGATCCCTTGGAGAGGCAAAGGTGACACTCTTGAACACATTCCATTTGGATTTAGGACACCTGTGGGTTAATCTCAGTTTCCACACTTACTAGCTAGATGCCTTTGAGTAATTTTTTTTTCCTCTCTGAGTTAGTTTTCTCATCTCTAAAATTGACCTGTGTATTCAGAGACAAAAGCCTTCAAGCTCCTAGCAGTGCCTGGTATGTGGTAAGAAGGCAAACAGAGCAGCTCTGCTTAATCCTATCCTATATTATTTAGCACATGTTTAACCCTGTACCCAAACGGCTGCTGTCTTAAAAATCACCAAGGATCTGCAATTGGTCAAAAGCATTGACCCTTTCCTAGACTACAGTCTGTTTAAAG